>NC_072732.1:213319928-213553225 GCF_026930045.1 Uloborus diversus
ATTCCGGGGGGGGGGGGGGGTCCTCCTAAGAATTTCCACGTGGTGAAACTGGTTGCACGTGCCTATGCAAATTAGGGGCAAGTTCATTGAGAGCAACCGTCAAGGTAGTAGACTGGAAATAACATTCAGCTCAAGCATCCAGTTCCAGGGAAAACCGTCGCCTCCAATTAATTAAAAAAAAACTCCTTAGTAATAAAATATTTAATTAATTTTAAGGAAAATAATAAACATTTATAGTTTATTTTCGACTGAAAAATTAATTATAATGACTTGATTAATTATTTGTTTAAACTAAAAAATCAAATGCTAATTTAAATGACAATCTACTTTATCAAAACCAATAAATAATATTTTATCACAAAAAAGCAAATAATTGCTTTTGTAAAATATCTACTTTTAGCGTTCATTGAATGATTAATCAGGAACTTGGAAGCTATTTTTTCTAAATTTTATTGAATAACAGATGTAATAATTGATAATTATGCACATTATCAGATGTGCATTTAAACAAAATTCACCCGGAGGGGGGGGGGGGAGAGGTCGTATTTGACGACTTTGCTAACTAACTTTAAAATATATTATCATCTCAAAAACCACGTTTATGGGTCTCATATGCTTCTAAGTTCTCAATATAAATTCAGTGTTATTAGACGATCGGATCAAAATATTCACTTTTGAATGTAGCAGAGAATACTTGTGCATTTAGAGATGGACACACCTGCAAAAGTCCCTCATTTGTGTTTGACTTTTTTGAAAATTTTAGTAAAAAGAAAAAAATGATCTTAAAAAAAATGTATTGTACTTTTTGTAGAATGTGCAGACAGAAGTTTACAACTCGTATTAATTCATAAACACAAGCGTTTAGTAAGCCGCACTTACATTGTACCTCAATAATTTTATTTATATTTTAGCGCAAGGGCAAAAATTGGTGGAATGCATGGGTTCACAAATGCCATTCTTTTTTTTTTTTTTTCAAACATATAGTAACTTTTTTCAAACAAAACACTCTCTCTCTCCCACACACCAAAGCAGTTCCAGCTTCCACTTTCGGAGAGGTCATTATTAACTTATAATAGACAAAATAAAAATGAAAAAATCAGGAGAACTGCGTTACATTAAATGACTAACTATGGGCATGGTTTAGGGTTTTTTTTAAATTTAGATTGTTTTTGAACTGTGATGCTGCAGTTCTGGTTCTTGGGAAAAACTGATTATCAGAGTGTTAGAGCTTAGAAATTACAGTCTTATAGCTGTGAAATTTACATTAATTTTCAACAACGGTTCATACATTTTTCTGACATAAATTGAAATGCACTGGTTTGAGCAGTTATGGTCACTCTAGTTTAGTAATGGCTGAGGCATACACAGAAATTTTGGAACCTGTCTAGAAATGTAAAATTTCCGGAAATTTTGAAGTGGTTTAAAAAAAAAACAGTTTTTTACCGTTTTTTTTTTCGGGAAAAATTGGAAAAAATGGCCTCCCTCCATGCATGCCTCTGAGTTATGGGCCAGGGCCATACTAAAAACTAAAACTGGTCATGCTAGCTGAGTTCAATTATTTTCATGAAATACACAAAACAGTACGTTAAAACTTTTATTTTTCTTGCAACATCATCAAATTTCAAGTAACCAATTCCAGCGTATTTAAATTAAAAATTGGATAAATAACCCCTATTTTTCTTAAGCACTTTTATACTTGGCCTGGTTGTCACAGAAAAATCTGAGGTCTGCTTTCGCTTATATCTCAGCAACTAAACGACTTGGAGATTTTGGGATTTCACTTAATGATTTGCTTAATTTTAAGGTACAATTTAACGCTGAAAAATTAAAATTCTAAAATAAAATTATTTTTTCGGTTAGGATGAAAAACAATCAATTTTCATGTAATACCCATTAAATGTTGAATATAAAACCCATTCTTACAAATTTTGTTGCCTTGCAACAGTGTTATTAATAGTAATCATAATGTCAATTTTCAATCAAAGCTTCTCTGGAGCAGGAATGAAATTTATTCATTGTCATTGCTTTTTTGGGGTTTTTATCCTCATCTATGCCAATAATCGATAACGAGTTTAAGTAAAAATGACATATTAGGATCTTTATCACAAAACTTGTATGTTGTGAACCATTCTTTTGCTTCTCAGCAACTAGACCACTTGGAGACTTCGAAATTTCATTAATGATTTGTTTAATTGTAAGATACAACTTAAAGCTAAATAAAGACTTCGTTTAAAAATGAAAATCTTCAATATAACAGAATTTTTTAAAGAATACTAAGCAGAAAGGACAATTATATCAGAAAGGACAAAGTATTCCTGTAGTTTTCAATTATTCCAAGAAAAAGACTTCACTAACGAAAAAAAGTGCGCTCAAGTCATTTCAAAACAAACTTTCCCATTAAGAAAAATATGCTTGTTTCAACACTCAAATTTATCATTAAAAGCTAGATAATGATAAAACATTCTCTACGTGACTTGAGCCGTACTTTTCTTCGTTTTTGAAGCCTTTTTCTCGAAATGAAAACTACATGGATACTTAAATTGTCCTTTCTGACCCAGAATAGTTATTTTGTCCTTTTGAGGGGCACTATGAAAAGTGCTTAGTATTAAAAAAAAATTCTGTTATTAATCGCATTTTGCAAAAGCGATTTTTGACAAATTGCTTTCAAAAGGTTCATTTAACCAGGGCTGCGGAGTCGGACGGAAAATGGCAGACACCGACTCCTAGATTTTTTTTATCTATTTATTTATTATTTGTTTTTCAATCCCCTCCCCCTAATGGGAAGGGGTTAAACCTCAAAACATAGATTGAAATACTAATTCCTTTTTATGAAAATTTAGCGTTGTACCTAAGATTCTAACCTAAGATGCATACAGCGTTAGAAATTAAACTTGAATATCAAATTTTCCAATAGTTAGGATTTTAGCAGTAAGATTACTTTGAAATCCCATGCTTTAAAATAATTGAAAAGGATTAATTTGCTCTCACTATCAGCGCATAACATATAGATGTTGATCAAATCGTTTGCCTTTAATTTATGAAAGCTGTAACTTGAGAGAAAAAAAAAACCTTTTTGCTAAGTCAAAAAACCTTTCTTGAGAGGGTGTGATCAGCCCCGGGTGACATCCATCTGGTGGGTGACGCCCTAAATTCATTTCAGAGTTCATAAAACAATAAATACTTTTTTTCTGAAAAAATTCCCCCATAAACCTTAAATTATACTTCATCTATAAAATTTTAACAAAAATAGGGCATTATACTGCGGGGAGAGGCAGGGTACATGGTACATATACGTCTGGAGCAAGTCGTACACAAAATGTGAAGGTAACATATTGTGTCATAAATAATCCTGCATTTATCTTACTCACAAATACAAACCCCAGTTGCTTAAAATATCATTACAAATTAGAATTTATTGATGTGATTTGCTGCTACTCATTGGTAACTTATAAACAATTATATCAATAAAATTGTGAAATGAAATTTGAAGCATTGTCAGATGCTTTCATTTTTTGTTATTAACTGCAAATTAAACTTTGATTACAAAGACTGATTTTTAATAGGTTGTTTTTACAATCAATATTTAATATTTCAATAGGTGTAAAAATTAGAAATTAAAGTGCTGCAAAATTTAAAATGCAATTGCTTTTCTTAAAAAAAACAAACTTTAGCTGGACATTTTATGCATGGAGGTATGTTACTACATCCGTGATTTTAAGTAAAAAAAAAATAGCAGTTAATGTAAACTCGCAATAAATTAAGGTTTTACATTGATTACTAATTAACATTATGGATTTTTTTCTGGTTATAGTGTCATTTGTTATAATAGTAAAACTAATTTAATGTTTCAGAAGATTTAATAAACATTTAACGGCAACAAGATTTAAATTTATGGTCTATGAATTTTTTTTAAATATTTAAATTAATTTAAATGAGAAAAAATAATAAATAAGAATTTTAATTAATATTGTGACATGGTATTATCCTGATACTTTCATTCATTGCATAAAAAATGTTTCTTTGGGAATTTTCAAAGTTTTAAATTTGTTTACTATGCGGTTGTTGAATGTTGAAGTAGGGGAATGTGGGACAAAAAGTGAATAGGCAAAGTGAAATGGTGAAATATTTACTCTGCTTTTAGCACCACCTTTCTAGTAATATTTTAACTATATAGTAAAAAAAATGTAGCCTATTCCAGCTAAGAAAAAATAAACTCTGAAAATCATAGAATATGATAACACAAGCAATTTTCAAAATATGATTCTTATATTGTAATATTTTATTGTAAGTGGAAAATTATTTTTGGTATTATTAAATGATAAATTTCTTGTAATAAGCATTTGAAATATTAATTGAGACCTAAAATTCAGTGCAACATTCATTTGGTTGATATTAAGCCTATTAGTATTTTATATTCAGCAAATTACCGCCCATTAGCCAGGGCTAAAGCAGAAATACGTGAAATACACCGCCAGTTCAGTCATTTCCAGCCGAGGACTGCAGTTTCGTGCTTATTAGCACTCATCAGCCCGGCATAGGAAAGTGACTGAGCTGGAGATGGAAAACCTCTTAAGGAAGCCAAGAGTGCGAAACAAACTGGTAGCTACTATGGAATTAGCAGACCAGACGAGTGACCGAAACAATGGTTCGGTTCAACTCGAAGATTGAACGCAAGGCAAGGTATATTCAGCAAATTACCGCCCATTAGCCAGGGCTAAAGCAGAAATACGTGAAATACACCGCCAGTTCAGTCATTTCCAGCCGAATGAATGAGTGCTGGTTGATGAGTGCTAATAAGCACGAAACTGCAGTCCTCGGCTGGAAATGACTGAACTGGCGGTGTATTTCACGTATTTCTGCTTTAGCCCTGGCTAATGGGCGGTAATTTGCTGAATATACCTTGCCTTGCGTTCAATCTTCGAGTTGAACCGAACCATTGTTTCGGTCACTCGTCTGGTCTGCTAATTCCATAGTAGCTACCAGTTTGTTTCGCACTCTTGGCTTCCTTAAGAGGTTTTCCATCTCCAGCTCAGTCACTTTCCTATGCCGGGCTGATGAGTGCTAATAAGCACGAAACTGCAGTCCTCGGCTGGAAATGACTGAACTGGCGGTGTATTTCACGTATTTCTGCTTTAGCCCTGGCTAATGGGCGGTAATTTGCTGAATATACCTTGCCTTGCGTTCAATCTTCGAGTTGAACCGAACCATTGTTTCGGTCACTCGTCTGGTCTGCTAATTCCATAGTAGCTACCAGTTTGTTTCGCACTCTTGGCTTCCTTAAGAGGTTTTCCATCTCCAGCTCAGTCACTTTCCTATGCCGGGCTGATGAGTGCTAATAAGCACGAAACTGCAGTCCTCGGCTGGAAATGACTGAACTGGCGGTGTATTTCACGTATTAGTATTTTAATTATTTTATACAGTTAGACAAGTATATGCGGGGAAAGTGAAAAGTTAATTTTGTTTAATTATTGAATCATTCATTGAATCTTTTACGTATTTTTTATTAATTTCGTTATTAACATACCTTAATATAGTAATTCACTTATTTTTCATTCATACACTTATTTTCTCATTCATTTACTGTTTATTCATCACTCGTTTATTTGTTCTCATACATTAGTTAATTTAATTATTTATTCGTTTATTTCCTTTAGCACCTCTTCATTTATTCATTCAATCTTTTATTTACTGATTCCTTTGATCAAAAATATTTTTTTATAATCGAATAGAAAACTTTTCATTTCAAAAGAATTTCAATTTTCACTCTGTCTCTTGAAAAAATAAAGCGAAAATTCTTTCTTGAAAGCGAAAATTCGCCGCCGAAAATGAAAAATACTATTACAATGCAAGTTTTATTATAAAATACAATGTTCTTCCATGTACTGTAATTTTCAAAACAAATTTCCAATTCGTTCATTTTGAAAAAGCTCAGTCAGCTTAACCATTTCACTTTGCCCCACATTTCCCTACTCTGCCAAAACAAATAATCGGTTTGTCTGCCGATATACAGTGTACGAATACCAAGTATTCCGTGCATCTCTAAAAAAAAATAAAGAAAGAAAGAATACGGGATTGCTTTTTTAAAAACTAATGTAAAGTTTGTTACAGTTTTATTTTATTTTTATCCTCATTCCGGCAACTTTATCAAAATAAGTTTTTCATTTATGTTTTTCCTTTATTTATCCTTGTTGATTTCTAGCTGCTTTTTTTCATTGTGCTGTACTCTAATTTTATAATCTGTACACAGGCTGCAAAGTTTTGATAATTTCGATAATTTTGTAACCTTATCTAGGGGAAAAGTATTTGTATGTAAGTAAGGTAATTTGTATGTAAGTAGGGGAAAAGTATTTGTATTTGTATCTAGGGGAAAAGTTTTGTAACCTTATCTGAGTTTTCTAGGGAATGGGAATCCCTGTTGGATAAAGCAACCAGCTTTTCGACGAATGTCCAAGTGGTTGGTTTGCTTCCCAGGTATGGAGTGCATAAGAGCTGGCTAAATCAACGTGCGAGGTGTATGAACTTGCTACTGAAGTCAATTTGCGAAAAGCGCAGTATCAGGTTCATTGATGTATGGAGTCATTGTAAACGGGATTGGATTGCTAGGGATGGCCTGCATCTGAGCTCTACAGGGGTCAAAATGGTTAATGGATTAATTTTAAGGGCTTCGGAGTCAAAAAACTAAGTTGGAATGGGGGGCATGGTTCAAGTATCAGGTATCGAGAGAATGAAATTTTTTTGGGTATTGCTAGAAATGGAAATAAAGTGACGAACAAGAGTAGTAATGTTAACAATTGTAATTTAGGAAATTTTAGGGTGTTAAATAAAAGCAACTTAGGCATGCTTAAAGTTTTCTATACCAATGCTCGCAGTATTAGGAACAAGATGGATGAATTGAAAAGCATAGTTATGGATGAGAAGTTGGATGTTATTGGAATTACAGAGACATGGGCTACCGAATCTGATGCAGAATTATTACATATTGCTGGGTATAATTTGTTCAGACAGGATAGAGTAGGTAAAAGAGGTGGTGGGGTTTTATTTTATGTTAGAGACAATTTTATTTGCAATGAATTGATCATAAATGATAAGCCTACTGATATTGATATGGTTTGGCTGGAGTTGATGAGCAGTAAGGGCAAAAAGCTACGCTTTGGAAACATTTATAGGCCACCTAATTCAAACCAGGGACAAGATGAACAGATGTACCGTATTATTAGTGACATGTCCAGTAAGGGATCCGTTATCATAATGGGGGATTTCAATTTTCCGGGTATTGATTGGAATAATTTTTATCCTGGTAATGGCAAAGAAGAGGAATTTTTAAAAGTAATTGGTGACTGTTTCTTAGATCAAGTTGTAACTCAGGGAACTCGTGAGGGATCTAGTTTTTTGTGACATAGGTAGTTTTGTTCAGGGGTTGAGTGTAGGGGAGCATATTGGAGATAGTGATCATAACAGCATTAGGTTCCGGGTTAAATTTGAAGTGTGCAAAGATGATAATTTTAGGTTTGTGCCCAATTTCAGAAACACCGATTTTGTTGCGGATAGGCAGAGCTTGAAAGAGGTTTTTTTCGTCAGGGTTGGAAAATAGCGACGTAGGTCAGCAGTGGACGGAATTTAAGGATAAACTTGCTAAAACCGTTGGGGACTATGTTCCATTTAGGAGAAAAGGTGTTAGTACCAAAATTTGGCAGATGTGGTTCTCCAGGGAGACTAAAGAAGCTCTTAATTATAAGCAAGCCACTTTTCGTAAGTTTAAAGAAACTGGTCAGAGTGCGGAGAGGCTCCAGTATGGTCAGGCAAGGCGAAATTTTAAGTATTTGGTACGGATTCAGAAAAGGGAATTGGAGCAAAGGCTGGCAGATGACATTGATGGGAACTCTAAGAGGTTTTTTGCTTACGCTAATTCTGGGAAAGCTCGAAACAGTCAAATTGGGCCTTTGGTTGATGAGTATGGAAATTTAATCCAAAACGATAGGGATATTGCAAATGTTCTAAATAACTTTTTTTCCAGTGTGTTTAACGATAACTGTATCTCAACAGTTGACACTAACAAGACACAAGCTATTATACAGCTTGAGGATTTTGTATTTTCCAGGGAGGAGGTTTTATTTCATTTGAAAAAGATTAAAGCAACTAAAGCTCCGGGACCAGATAATATCTATCCAAAAATTTTAGTTGAATGTGCAGAGGAATTAGTGGATGTTATTTTGAATATTTTCAATGCTTCTTATAACTCGGGGACGGTGCCAGAGGATTGGAAGCTGGCTAACATAACGCCGCTCTTCAAGAAGGGGTCTAAAGGTATTGCTGGGAATTATAGACCTGTAAGTTTGACTTCGGTGATTTGTAAGATTTTCGAAACTTTGATCAAAATTAAGATCATGATGTTCTTAGAGACTAATAGTCTGTTGACTAGTTTGCAGTATGGCTTCAGGAAAGGTAAATCCTGTACTACTAATTTATTGCATTTTTACGACAAGGTTACCTCAGCTTTAGATAACAAAAAATGTGTGGATGTTGTTTATATTGATTTTCAAAAAGCTTTTGACAAGGTACCGCATGTTGCTCTTCTCAGCAAGTTAGCTGACATTGGAATAGGAGGAAAAACTTTACTTTGGGTTAGAAATTGGCTTACTGGTAGGAAGCAAAGAGTAGTTGTGAGAGGAAATCATAATTGGAGTGATGTTTCAAGTGGGGTTCCTCAGGGATCAGTTTTAGGGCCTCTTTTGTTTATTATATTTATGAATGACATCAATGAAAATATTTCTGGAAGCATGAATTGTTTCGCTGACGATGTAAAAGTTATGGGGATTGTCGAAAATGAAGAACAAGTAAAACAGCTGCAAGAGGATTTAGATCATATTACTAAGTGGGCAGATAAATGGGGTATGGCAGTTAATGTAGGGAAATGTCAAGTGCTACACTTAGGTCATGGAAATAAGCGTATGAGATATCGTTTATAGGGTTCAGTCATAAATCAGGCAGAAAATGTAATGCATCTGGGTGTCTGTATAAATCAGGACTTCAAGTTTAGTCAACAGTGCAGTATTGCTAGTAACAAAGCCAACAAAATGCTTGGGTTCATCAATAGATCTATTTCAAACAAATCTAAGAAAGTTCTTCTGCCTTTATATAGGAGTTTAGTAAGACCTCATTTGGAGTATGCTGTTCAGTTTTGGTCGCCTTATATGAAGAAAGATATTTTTGTATTGGAAAGGGTTCAAAGAAGGGTAACTAAATTAGTAAGGGGACTCTCAGATTTAGATTATGATACCAGACTTAATAGGCTTAACATGTATAGCCTGGAGCAAAGGAGAGTCAGAGGGGACATGATTCAGTTATTTAAATTTATCAAAATGAAAGATGTAAATGGATTAAATTTTTGCGGGAAAGCAGGACAAGGGGTCATTGTTTTAAGCTATTTAAATCTCAGGCTAACTTGGAAATCAGGAAAAACTACTACTTTAGCAGGGTCGTGGGCACTTGGAATAGCTTACCGGAAGAGGCGGTAATGAGCAAGGAGTGGATAGCTTTAAGAGGGCCATTGATCTTCATTGGGGACTAATTAATTGACTAGGATCAGCCTAGCTGGGCCCAGAGCCTGTTGCTGGTCGTCACATTTGTATTTGTATTTGTATTTGTAAAATCATTGTGTTTTATTAAAAATAAAATGGTATTTATAACCAGTTGATCATTCATTTGTCACTAAAATAATTTTAATTCACTTAAGACATTAATTATGCAATTACTTCATTATTATTTGAAAATTTAAAGCTTAAAATATAATTGTGTCGATTTTTTTTTTATTTCCTAGGTTGGCAATAAATACTTTCATTATCAATTTGAGCGAGAAAAGTAAAACACGTGAAATTTTCGCCACAGTAATACGAGTCTTTTCCACCTTTCTCAGCACCCAACATGGCCGCCATTTACTCACAGTGTACTTCTGACGCGACATTAGGAGTAGATAACGCCATGTTCCCACCTGTATTCCTACCTCCTTGTCAATCAATCCTTCTACCATGTATTGGCATTTATCGATATTTAGGGATCGCCAAAACAGTTTATTTTCGACAGTGGGCAAAGATGGCGATGGCGTGGCTCAGACTTTCAGATCTCTTTGTTAAGAAGGAGGTGTTGGCCACGTGGTTTCGATTGACAAGCTTATCTTGATGTGTTTGACAGTTTGGGCCAGTTGGAACCTCACCGGTGTGAGGAAGAGATGATAATAGCAAAGTCCCCCAGGCCTTCTTTGTCCCAAGATAAGCACGTCTGTTGCAGAGGCGGATTTAGAGTCGTCACACAGTAGGGTAGGGAGTATATTGCTCCCCCCCTCTTCACCTCGGCATTTGAAAAATTAATGTTTTTTCATGTAAGTGAGCGTGGATTTTGTTGTTTTCCGATAAAATTTGAAATGCCCCCCCCCCGAAGAAATTCGAAATGACGGGTTCCCCCCCCCCCAGTCTGAATCTACTAGTTTTGCAACACACTACTCACATTACATTTTAAATCATAGCAACGCCTTATTGTACATGTATAGTTTGGTCCTGGAAGATGATGATGGAAAAGTGGACTTACATATGCAAATATAAAAATTATTAAACTTTAAACAGGGAGGGTGCGAGCTCGGCGAACGTGAAAAAATGGGTAATGCCGCACATCCTGGACTACAAAACTGCCTAAAACAAGTTTATAGCAAAACTATGGAATTTATTTCATTAAAATACTATCGATTGCTAGTAATATCAATGTAACTGGTTTCAACAAATGACGGTCATGGAGGGGGCGATTGCCCCCACCGCCCCCCTAGTAAATCCGCCACTGGTTTGTGTGAATTTATGGAGCATGTATGAGGAGTGTCTGTTGTTCACTTCTGTGACTAGTCTTGTGTATGCCGGAGCTAAAACATGTCGAATAAGCGAGTTATTTTAACGTTAGAGCAGCGGAGAGATGTTATATAGTCTTATGAAAAAGATAGTTCAGAAAAGAAGTTGGCAGATGTTTTTGGTTGTAGAAAAACGCAAATTAATAAAATTTTGAAAAACAAAATTCAAATTCGGAAAGAATGGGAAACTTTCAAGTTTCGAGGTGTGAAGGAAGAGAATTAGAATGGAAAAATTTCCAGAAGTCAATTATGCTCTATTGGTGTGGTTTAAAGTTGCTAGGACAAAAAATATTCCATTTAGTGGAACTTTAATGATAAATATAAATAACTAGCAGTACCCGCACGGCAATGCCCGTGCTAAAAGGGAAGTCCGTTGAATAAAATAAATGACATCCCCCCCCCCTCCGCTATATGAAATTATAATTTTTAACTAAAATGCGCACCCACTTTTAAAAAAACCTATTCAAGTTTCCATAGAATTTAAAACTATTTTCCAAAACATTAAAATTAGATCTAGAGTTTCTTAAAAACCCTTTAGCGAGTGAAGTGGTTATTTCTGCAATTCTGTTATTTAAAAAATGAAGCAGGGGAAGAGAGTGACTCAACCCCTTCTTCCCAAAAGCCTCTAGTACAGTGTTGTCCATTACCTTTCCTTCCTGTACAAGTCCAAAATACTCTCAATCATAGACGGCTGGTGAACCAAAAAAATGGGGAGTCAAAAGAAGTGCAAAATGTGAATGGAATAGCTGTGTGTTTTTTTTTTTTTTTTTGTACAATTTGGTCATATTATTGGATTTAAGAATTACTGATTAAACGACCTCTAAAAACGGAATACAGCTTCAAAAAAAAAAAAAAAACAGGTCGGATGACCACCATAGAAATCTCGATTCCAATTAAAAGTTCCATACTTGTGCATGTGCAATGCTATGAGAAAAAAAAAAAAAACTTCTGAAATTTTTAAGTTTTTATTTTCGGAAAATAAATTAGCCTACCCAGCATAATATCGTTTTTCAACGGACCAATAATTTATCACTAAAAAAAAAAAAAAAAAAAAAAAAAAAAAAAACCGGGGCAGCCCCCTCCCCCCACCATTTTTAAAAGTGAATACTAACAGCACCCTCCTCTTCTCCCGTACGAGCAGCCTATGATCCCATTGTGTCAAAAGACATAGTAACCTTTTGTACAACTCTGTCTTTTCACAGATTAATTTCGTTCACTTTGAACCCCCCCCCCCCCGAAAAAAATTCCCGGCTACAGCCTTGTCTTTAATAATATCTCTTTAGGGTAAATGAGGTTGAGAAATAATTAACATGACATGAAACCGCTATACGAAAAGCAACAGTCTTTTATCGAAGCGAAAAGTTGCGATGTATGAAAAAAAGCTGTTGAAACATTCGCGTGCGCCAAAATACGCGATTAACGCCAAATGTTGCAGCTTTCAACCACGTGTTTTGTGGGAAACTCTGGCGTGTTTCTCCAGTAGGGGAAAAAATTGACACTTGTTTACAGCCGTACGACCTAAACAGTTGTAGCCGTACACCGCCACCTTTCGCCGATAGGTGTCCGCACTACGCTCATGCATCCATGGAGAAAACCTACAATAGTGGAAACTTGAGCTCGCTTGGCGGGAGAACGGGGTAGAGCCACCACCACCGAGATTCTACTCAAGGCCAAACAGCGGGAGGAAGATGGCTCCCCAAGAAGACCTATGCGACTGGATCACCACCACCGAGATTCTACTCAAGGCCAAACAGCGGGAGGAAGATGGCTCCCCAAGAAGACCTATGCGACTGGATGCAGCTTGATGCAGATACCGATATTTTATGCAATTTTCTTTCTTAATCCATCGTTTAAATAGTTTCCTTTTGTCAGCGAAATGCTTATTTTGATGCTCGCGATGCGCATTTCTTTTCGGTGAAAACGAAATAATTCCTATTGCAATTATTAAATGAGTATGAATACATTCCTGAAAGTATTTCTGTTTGTCTTCAGCATTCAGTATGATTAACTCTACAATACATTATCAACAATAATATTTTTTTCAGCGTGGGATAATTTAATAGTCGTGGTTAATGTTCACAAAAAAAAAAAAAAAAGCAAAGATCCATTTCACGGAACTCATTTATTCCCTTTTGACACATCAAAATATCACTAAAATAAAATCCTTTTCACTATCTCAATAAATAAATGCACAAATAAATGTAAAGAAACCAATAAATTATTCAAAATATGTTTTACATTTAAAAAAGAAATTTTATAACATAATTAGACTTTAATAAGTTAAGATTCATTGCTTGTGCATCTGAGGCTGATTTTTTTTATTTAACAGCGCAAATTTTGATAGTCCACTAGTTTAGATCAAAAAGGATCAACACCAGTAAAAATCTAGAGATTTTTCTGACTAATACTTAAGTGGGAATAAAAAATAAAAAATATGCTGAGAAAACCAAAGAAAAAGCACCTTTTTAGCTATTTTCATTTCATGGCAGTAGCTATTTTTTAATAATAGGTATAAGTTGACTGCTTCTGCTTTTAAGACAAAGCATGATTAAAATTAAATTTAACATTAACACCCCCATCCCTTAGCTACAACCACCATGCTTTCAACTATAATTCTAGGAAGCAGAAGTACCCACTATTTCCTAAAACTAATTTCCATACTTTTTAGCAGAATTTTTTTTTTTTTTTTTGATTTGGCAGTTTTCTATGTTTATCAGCTTAAAGTCAACATAATTTCTGAAATGAATTCGATTGTTCATTTGGAATGAAGAGGGCAAAAAACTTTGATAAGAAAGCAATCTGAACTATTGAATCAATTCGGCTAACTCATATTGAGATAAGACTTGAATAATAAATTTAAGATTTATTAATACATTATTATGTTTAGATAAGATGTGATGTTTTATGATATGCTTAAAGATAAGGTTTCCATAATCCTGTAAATTTGTAGTGTAAAATAGTATGTTCGACAATTATTTTTCTTAGCTATATTAATCATGATGTATAAGAAAAACTGCAATTTTTTTTCTTGTTCTGAAGTAAAAACAATATTGCCATGTCTGAAAATCTGTTACTCACACAGAAAGAGATATGCATGTAATTTTGCTAGTTCAATTAAAATTATGTAATGCAGTAAAATTTAATTTTGAGTAACAGATTTAAAAAATGCGAAATTAATTTATCTAAAATCTACTCATTTCAATTAATGACTTTGTTAACTTGATTCAAATCAACTGATTTAAAAAATAATCACTTGATTTAAATCATGATTTTAATCAATTTAAATAAAGCTGATTTAAATCAAAGAACCCTGCTTATAACATTAAGCATTTCAAAATTAAATCTGTCAACTAGTTTACTTTAACAATGTTTGGAACTTGCGTTCATTCAACAGCGTGCAACATCGTGCCAGACAGTTTTCCCCCCAGAACATAAACTTAAGTAATTCTTATGATCATGTATTTAAGAATTTTGAATCATTTCCATGACCTATCCTTTTCCATATAAAAAGCCCTTACATATATCTATCTCTATAAAATGTTTCATTTGATTCCACTCACTTTAACTTTTCTGATTTTTATAAACTCAAAATATATGTTTCTATGAAAGTGACTCATTTATATTTTTAGGTTCTTAAAAAAACCCTCAATTTAAAGTACAGAATTTGCTGCCCTCTTAGCATTTAGTAGGAACTATTGCAACATCGGTAGTGGGTACTTCCAAAAACTAAAACATTAGATAATTTAGAATTAATAAAAAATTTTATTCTTTATTTAAACTTTTATAATGATTGTAAAAGTGTTTATTTTTTGACACGGAGTTTTGACTTTATAGTTAATCATGGTTAAAATTAAAACTGTCAAAAGCTTGCCCACCAGGGTTTTTTCCATATTAAAAAATTAAAGTAGAAAGTTTAAACATTTTAATAAAAATATAAATGATTACATATTATTAAATTATTGTTTTGAATTAAGAATTTAAATTCATTTTCAACAGATATTTGTTGTGACGAAGAAAATAATTTAAAAAAATGATTGCATAAAATACGAAATTAAACAAAAATTTAATTTTCATGAAACGTATTTTAAATATTTCTGTCTCACTGAATGTGAAAAATATTTTATAATTAGGATACAACCACACAAAGAAACAAAAACACTCACGAATAAAATTGGCATAAGGTATACTGAACCTAATATATTACCAGTCACTGTAATAGGGGAGGGGGAGTGGAATAATGATTTACTTTCTGGTTATTCACGCAACTGTATACGGTTTGTGATTATTCAGCTTTTTAAAAACAGCTACAAAAATTAATTTTGCTAAAAGTAATTATTGACATTTGTTATTCAAATTATTGACATTTGTTATTCAATATACCAGTCTTATTTTTGAGAAACAACAACAGAATTAATTTGTGCCCATTTGTTTTTAATGAGGAAAAAAAATTAAAGAACTCACCCGAGATGACTTAGTTGGTGCAAAATCCTTGCGTGGAATGGATTTAATCCATCTTTTGCACATTTCTACATCGGCCGAGAATTTAAAACGGTGCTATCGTAATTGCACTGAAATCCAGGCACACAGCATCTGAACGGCATGATTGATAAACACTTATGCACAATAACAAACGAAATAACTATAATAAGCGAAACTTAACCACTAAACAAATAAAATATGAGAATCAACAAAAACAATTCACACAATAAAATTTTAATCCAAGAGTAAATGGCGGGGACAAAGCATAGCGACCGTTACTTTCAGCAAATTCAACGGTGTGAAAGATTGAAAACACTCCCCCAGAAGGTTTGGGGAAAGCACAAACAGGTCTTCTTCGCGTGACTCATACACTTCCCTTCGGAGAGCTTGTTTGGCCTTGAGGAGTATCTCGGTGGTGGTGGTAGGGTCCTATCGCTATTCGGGATTGCGAAAAACATAACTGGTTTCAAGATCTCAAAATTTAAACTATATTATATATCAATTTATTTATTTTTTTCACACAGAAAGAAGATTTGTAATATGCATGCAACACATAAGCATAATTTTAGACTAATTCTAGATTCCACATATACAACACAAGTCTCCTCATTTGTAGGGCTCGACCGATGGCATTTTTTGGCCGATGGGCCGATGCCGATTGTTCAAAGATGGCCGATGGCCGATTGTTTTCTCCAAATGGCCGATTGCCGATGGCCGATGGCCGATGGCCGATGTCGTTGGCCGATGGCAAAAAAAAAGAAAATAGTAATAAATTGATAAGACTGTCAGGGATTTAAAGGATCATTGATTCATTTCACTTTACTCCCTTTCTACGAATAAGGAATTGTAATTATGAAAAAAAAACCAGATTTCGACCTAAATTTCTATTTTACAATCACCCAATTTAAACTTCACAAGTTTTTTCGGCACATCTGTACATGCATATGTACCTAAGAATATATAGATGACCGAAATCTTCATTTTGAACGCCTCCTTAGTTAATTATCGCAAATTCTCTTGTGATGTCTTCATACGCATAAACTAGCGTCACTCAAAAACGTTATGAAATAGTAAGTTGAAAGCTCATACATACGTAGTATGATCTAAAAGTTCGAGGACAAGTTGTATAAAACCTTACCCTGAATAGTTCACATTACTGAAGTACATCTATCTACAAAATAGTCACCTTGAACGACTATGCACTTCTGTCAACCTTCATATAGCTTTTAGAAGGACTCCTGGAAGACATTTATCGCAACCTCCTGTAAGGCCTCTTGCGCTGCTGCTTCAACTTCATCGTGGGGAAGAAGGCGATTTTCATGTTGAGGATGCACGGTTCGATTGGTCAATACTCTGATATGACAAACAAATAACATAACGTTTCGTCGGACTTAGCTCCGTGTGACTTTTACCTATTCCCAACAAAAAAACATTTGCATAGACGCCGCTTTCTTCCGTCAGGAGAAGAGAATGCTGCATCACAGAAGGTAGCGAAAAATGGCTTCCAGGAGTGTTACCAAAAGTTATATGAACACTGACAGAAGTACATAGTCCCTCAAGGTGACCTTTTGAAGGTGGATGTGCTTCGGTAATGTGAACTATTCTGTAGAAGTTTTTATACAGCTTGTCCCCTGAACTTTTGGATCGTACTACGTACAATCTGTAGTTATGTTTCTCCTTTTTTGACTGCTGTCTGATGGAAGACAAAGAACAGCAGCCAAAAAATTAAAGAAAGAAAGAAAAAAAAGGGAAGAAAAACAGAGACTGTTTAATAACCAATTGTGTGTTTTTTTAATTGAACATATAACTAAGATTTCGGTAATATCGTAATAATGTATGGATTTAGGTACACTAAACATAGTTAAAAATCATTAAATTATGTTGTGGAATCATTCAAAAAACAAATTAAAAATAAAACTATGAAACCGTGAACAAATTACGCAATTCACGTGGAAAGATTGCACGTAGACATTTTTTAGTCATCAAATTAAACAAAAAAGGTAACAGATAAATTACACTATTAAATCATAATAGGAATATTTTTACACTTATTTAAAATTTATGAATAGAAAAGATTGCATTTTTCATAAATGCTATAACAGTGACATAAATTTTGCGGAAAAAAGAAATAGCCATGAAAAGAGCGAGATTCTTAAAACGCGGCTACAATAAACAAACTCAATATTTATACCAAGTTAATAACTGAATACATATACTACTTGATCTGATGTTTGCACACGTAATATTGAACAATTTGATTGTTTAATCTTTTATGAAGAACTACAAACAAGTTCTAATTGAATTTTTCAATTTAAGAATAATTTTCTGAAATTTAAAAAAATGCATGACAGAAAATCCTTAACTTTTCTATAACATATTATTAAATATATGATGAAAACGAAAATAACTTATTGATTTTTATATAAATACATAAAAATAGTTACTTACAACAGAAAAAGAAAGATCGCTTTTAATGATGCAAAAAAGATGGCGCATTACGAAATATAGGTGAAACAAGTATAAGAAATACGCAAAATGACATTTCTTAAACCAAAATAAATAATCGCTAAATATTTAAGAAATGCTTGAAACGACGAGGGTGGGTTAGGGGGGGTATCACCCTCTGATTTTGGAGTAACTCACAACATTAAACTTCGGCCTCATTTTTAGCCTACTTTCCCAGTAAAAGTCAGAAAAAGAAGAAAAAAGCATGAAAGAAGGCTTAATGCATCTTAAAAAATATCGTGAAAAACAAAAAAAAGTCAAAAATAAATAAAATAATTAAATGAATATTGAAAAATTAAAAATTGGAAAGTAGGGTATTGAGATGGGGAAAAATGTCTGTCGGTCTGTCTGTCTGTCTGTCTGTCGGTCTGTCTGTCTGTCGGTCTGTCTGTCTGTCCCCCCCTAATAACTTTTGAATGAATAGTCCGATTCGAACAAACTTTTTTTTGTTCGAAAGATCTCGGCGAGGACACCTCATTCCCATATTTCACTTTTTGATTTGAACTATTTTTTGTTCAATTTTGAACAGTTCAAAAAAACTTAACATTAGCGCCTACGGGGAAATTCAAAGCAATTCCGAACCTGTGAGGCGAATTTGCTTCAAACAAACTTTGTAGGAAAAAGCTTTTGATAAAAAACTTGTATATAAGATATCTTTTTGATTTGAACAATTTTCCGTTCAATTTTGAACAGTTCAAATCCCTTAACATTAGCGCCTACGGGGAAACTGAAAGTCAATGTAGATTCCGTACTTGAAGGCGGATTTACTTCAAACAAACTTTGTTGGAAATAGCTCTTGACGACCAACTCCCGACTCCGACTCCGAGAATTTAGGGGGACCTGACACTGACTCTGACGCCTGTTCCCGACAATTAATCGGACTCCGACTCCCCGATTTCGAACTCTGACTTTCGTAGCTTTGGCAAACATTTATACACGGAGGACAAATGACTGACTCCGATTCTTGGATATTTGACTCCGACTCTTTTACCCCAAAATGATATTGACTCCGACTCCGACTCCGCTGCTGTGGTTTTAACTGTGAAATAATTATTGTTGATATGATTTGTTTTTATTTTCACGCTAAAGTTTTAATTTAGGTATTTAGTTTTCGGTGAATAAACTCGAAAAATATGCGCAGACGATTTTTTTTTTTTTTTTTTTTGACAATGAAAATTATTTCTTTAAGTTGACATTTTATTGTTTTTTTTTATTTTGGTAAGTGCATTAATTCGTTTAAAAAATTATTTTCGGCAACAGGGGAAAAAGAAACGATTTTTTTATTATATGATGTATTTATTTTAATGAACTTATTATTATTTTTTTCGTTTTGAAAGCTGTTAAAAAACTTTTTTTAATGGAAAGAAGTGTATTACGCTGCTTTGTTTAAAAGGTGCTGCTATTTTATTTGTTCGTTTTTTTTGAAGAAAAGTAAGGAATATTTTATTCCTAGAAATCAGCTTAAAATATTAAAAAAAAATATGTTTGAAAAAATTTGCGATTTTAGCTATTTTTGAGAATATTGATCAGGTACTAGAAAGTAGTATGGGTATACGGGAAAGTAGGCTCGTCTAGTTCTAGACGGAACTTCTTGTTTTAGTACAGAACCGCTACCACCAACATCTCGGAAGAGTTTCAATCTACTTCAGCAGTTTCCGAAGAAAAAATTCAAAAGTCCCTTTGATTTCCGAATTATGTCACCATTCAAAACGTTTTTAATCTATTTCTTACATCATTGCTCTACATTTTTTCTAAACAATATATAAAGCTTGAAAAAGAATCTCTAATTTTATGAATGGTGTTGGTTTTAAACAACTCAGAAGTACAACTAGAGTTTAATTTCAGAAATTGAGTGAGTGGGAGGAGGGGCATGCAAGTGTTCTCGGAAATCAGGGTGGCGACAGGAACTGTAAAAAAAAGTTCCCTGACTTTTCCCTGATTTCCCTGATTAAGTTCACCAAATTTCCCTGATTTACGTTACCAATGATAATGGTTTTCTTTCTTTGCTCTACTTGAAATCCATTGTATGTTTGTATGTATAAAATGCAGTATTTTAAACGTTTTAAGTTGTGTAAAGTTGCTGAACTAAAGATATATTTTAAAAAGATGCTACTTTTTTAATAAAGTGGTTAAAAAGAAAAAAAAAACAAAAACAATTTTTTTTTGGGGGGGACGACCTACAAAACAGTATATTAAATTTTTATACAATGGAAAGATTATAGAAAATTAAAAAAAAAAAAAAAAAAAACTTTACTTCCAGAAACCACTTAGCATAAGAATTTTAAGAAACTATTAAAATTGCTCTTAAAAACATATGTGTTTTTATGATAGAACTAAAAAGTAATTGAAATTATTTTGAACTAAGTTTTCAAACAGTATAATAATTGTTGCAAAAATAACAAATAATAGTGAAAGAATAGAATTAATGTAGTTATTCTTATATAACTAATTGACATATTTATGCAAAACAGATGAAACCATTTGACATCCATTCATAGGGAGCTTTTCTCTAATCAAGAACATAGGTTTTAATGAATGAATACAGCATTTTAACAATAAAAAATAAAGATATTTACTTAAATACACAAGTTAACTCTATTTCAAATAATTTCAGTATGCAACGAAAAAAAATCTTAAATTGCTTTTGTAAAAAACAACTTTGAAATGCAAGAAAAAAAAAGCTATTAGTTAATATCAAAATATATAAAAGAAGAATACAGCTTGGTTATAAAATTAAAGAATTACTTAAGTCTGAAGAAAAGAAAACCTTTATAATCTGCGGTGACAACAAATAGTATAACGGCAAAAAACAAAGTTTTTTTTATAGAAAATTCAATTTTTAGCAATTAAATTCAAAACCCGAAGAAGTAATAACTTTTAAGCTTTTATAGTATTAATTCAAAAACCAAAGATTTCTTCTTGAAATCTTGATTACAGTACTTAATTACTTCGAGACAAATGGAATAAAGGCAAAGGAGCTAAGGCATTAAGGAAGGCTTCCTCTTTGCCTGTATGGTTGTTTATTTTACGTAGCATTGAAAGCGTAAAAGGAAATTTCAAGCTAGGTAAAATAAAACAACCTAACACACAGAAACAATTTCAGGAAGTTCATCCTGTGGTTAATAAGTAAGATTCAATACTTTGACGTTGAGGAAAAAAGATGCACAAATATGCGGCAGTGTATAATCGCACCTCATTAATTTTACTTTTTTTTTGAACAGATAACTGGCGGAAAATGCGTAGGGAATTAGAGCACTTAATTTTGTAAAGCAAAAAAAAAAATTCTTCATAAAATCACATTTTCCCTGATTTTTTGTTATTTTTTCAAAATTCCCTGATATTTCCCTGATTTTTCCCTGATTAATAAAGTTCCCCTGACTTTTCCCTGATCTCCCCTGATCTGTCGCCACCCTGGAAATACAAAATATAGTCGTAAAAAATAGAGTTCAAAATAATCATGAACATTGAGCAGAAAAACCCTTTTAAAACTTGCACCCGAATTTGTTTTGACGTGCAATGGCGGATTTAAAATATAGCAAATCTTGCAATTGCACGAGAGGCCCCATAACCATAGGGGCACCGTAGGAGTTACAACAATGGTTATGATAAATGTTTTACGACTTCTGTGATAGAGAAATAGGGCCCCAAAATGTATTTCGACGGGCCTCAAATTTGTAGCTCCGCAGAAGCGATACAGAAACGACTTCATTACTATGATTCATATTACAATTATCGAAAAATAACCATCGGTTCAACGGGAATCTAGCAAAATGAAACAAAACCGGTTTTGCCATCTCATATTTGTTTGCATAGTCTCAAATGATCGTCAGTTTGATACACTATATTAGTTTTGCATTGAAATAAGTAATTAATAGCCACAAAAAACGAGAAAATAGGCTTTTTAGAACACCCGATCGAAGACAAAAAGGGAAGTGCCAAACTGGAACGTACGCACACCCCACATGCGAAAATTAAGCCTTCTACAGCTTACCATTTTTGAGTAATGACTTATAAGAGATACATACGTACATCCAGCCGCAAGAAACAACGCAATAATTAACTTGTTTGATACCTGAATGCAGTATTAAAAAACTCTTTCAGCGGTGACTAAAATAGAAATTCATACTGCAGTTTAAGTAAACAATTTTATATGAAAACAATGACTCCCTTTACTTTGTATTAAATAGTAAAACAACAAATGTCCTTTAAAAAAAAAAAAAACATCGGCCAATTCCATCGGCTTTTCGATGTTTATAAGGCCGATGGGCCGATGTTTCCTGCAAGTTAGCATCGGCCGCCGATGCCGATGGCTAAATTGTTGAACCATCGGCGCCGATGCATCGGTCGAGTCCTACTCATTTGTATGCTCATATTCCAATGAGGACTCCATCTTAAACCAGACGCTAGATCCGTGCTTTCTCAATTCGCTGGCTTATGAACCGAGAATTAGTTCTGCAACTGTTTAGCTATTTTTGAAATCAGTAGAATTAAATCAGTAATCCGTTTGTTTTACAAAATGAAGTACTTTTAATGAAACTTATTATTAATATTTACATTAATTATTACCAAGTTACTTTGACACATTTTGTGCATTTGCTAAAAAAATTTAAAAAACAGCATGTATTTATTTATTTATTTGGGGGAGGAGGGGTTCATTATACATGCAGCTTAAAAGGGGCGCAATTTTTCACTTTTGCACGGAGCTGTTCAAAAGCTAAATCCGACCCTGTTTTCAGTCAAAGAAAACAAAAATTTGAAGAGGGGTAAAAAGCATTAACTTTATTTGGTTTCTCAAAAATCCGAAAGATGGCAGCAGTAATTGTTATTGCTTCGCTAGTTTTTTTCACACAATTTTATTTGCATTCGTATTCGACTGCTTCGCAGCCGTTTGATATCACCAGAAAATATTTCAAATTTGTTTGAAACAAGCAAAAATTTTCCTTTGTATCGTGTTATTGGTAACTTGAGACTCATGTCTCATAGCATACTTCGCAATAAATAAAACTCACAAAGAAATATTTTACATCAAACAAGTTTCATCGGCTACTTTTGAAATTGATGGTCTCAAATTCCAAACATCGCTGAAATTTTGAGTTCAACTCCAAATTGCTGTTGGCATAAGTTTTTCTTTTTATTAATCTCCCCCACTTCATTTTTTGTTTCTTCAACTAATTTTTCAGGCGAATACATGAAAGTTTCAAAGAACACACAGGGGTGCCAACCTGGGGGGGGGGGGGGGGGGGTCATGGCACAGACTGACGGCGCCATTGAAATTTTTAGAGGGGGTGGTTTTTAGGGGTATTTTTCTAATTTGGGGGGGGGGGCACCCCTGCTTATCAGCAGGTATGATACTGGAAGGCGAGGAGCCTATTGGTTTTATAGACTTCTCTGCTGCAGCTCTATATTTATTTTAGTATTTTGTTTTGTTAGTAGTTGTTCGTTTTCTTGTTCTTCGGCTGTAGCGTCTTGTAATCCTTGCCATTGGAAAAAAAAAACAAAAAACATTTATTTGCAATTAGCGCTCCGTAATCCACTTAGTGTTGCAAGATTACGTCAGCCGATTCTACATTTGTGTCGTGGCTGACAACTTAGAATTTTATTGCAGACTTACAATTTTGGCAAAATTTGAAAAAAGTTGTCTTTATTTCTGGATGACTCCAGATTGCAAGTGGACTCAAATATTAGAGATGCGCCGAAAAATCGGCCACTTTGCCGATTATTTATAATTGGTCAAATTTTGATTAATTGGCGGGAAAAATATTTCCCAAAATAATTTTTAACTATATCTTCAATAAGAAATATCATCATGAATATGTTTGTGAACAATACAAAAATGTAATTTTCTGCAAATAAATACTTAGAAAGTATGCAGAGTAAAACCAATACAAACAGTTTAGAAAGAAACAAACTGAATGAAATATTCAAGGATGATTTTCTATGTGTGTGCTATAATCTTAAACTACATCCTTTTTCCTAACGCCATCAAAGGGTTGCGTACAGTCGTACTTTTAGGACTTCCATTCAGAAACATTTCCCGAGAGAGGTCCAAACACTATCCTTTTTCACCCGAACTTCCATCAGAGATCACCTACATTTACGTTTTTTGGAATTCTCAATTTGGAAATATTTCACAAGGCACAACTTCCGAATTCCTCGAAGATCATCTAAAATTGCATTTTTCACGCTTCAGTTCCAAAATATTTAATAAGGAGGGTCCCATAGCCTTATTCAGTTTTTTAAAGTTCCAAAGATGGCTTACAATCGTGTTTCTGTTCTTTTGATTTCAAAAATCTCATGAAATTAAATCCTCCCCTCCCAACGTTTTGGATTATTTAATTTGCTGTTTAAAAATAATAAAATTTTATTCAGAGTAAGTAGTAAATTTATTTCGGAGAGAAAGAGGGGTGGTCCCCTTCTCCCCCCTTAAAAACACACGCTTGGCCCCTGCTAATGTTTAAAGTGCCCTTCTCCTGAACCACTGAAACTGAAATATGCATATGGTTTTTGTACGCTTTTTACATTGATAAAGGACTCGTAATACACTGCTTGACAATTGCTAAGGAACAAGTGATTTATGCAAATTTGTACCTCAACCACCTGGCCAATGGAAATAAATTCAAGTTCAGGTGGCGTCAGTGGCGGATGGGGCCGCCTTTGTTTGGGCCACATTGAATTTTTCAATTAAATAGTTTTTTTAAAAAATAATAACAATAGATGATTTTTCCTTTCTTTTCCTTTTATAAAAAAAAAAAGCTATTTAAATATCTCTGCAAATATCATAATAATCCGGTATATTTCTAAACTACTTATCAGAAAATCGTTGCAAGAAAAGTAATAGTTACAAAATTAAAAACAAAAAAAACTTTCAAAGTATGCTGTGATTAATAAGATATTTTACTGTGTGTCTGTAAATTCATCGGCCGATAAGATAACGTAGTTACATAACTGTCAAGGACCTTCTAAGGCCGTAACAGCCAGGGCTGTGGAGTCGGAGTCGGAGTCGAAGAGTCGGAGTCGGATAGATTTTGGGGTAAAGGAGTCGGAGTCGGAGTTGTTCAAAAACATGCCGACTCCGACTCCGACTCCAGGCTTCTTATTTTCTTTCCTTTTCACTGATTCTTCTTGCATTTTTTAAAAACTGACTACCAATTGGTTCGATTACATGTATAAAAAGATACTAATGTGAAAATAACAGCCGTTATGGCAATCAGCTAGCTTGAGTGCTTACCGAACTTTCTGTAGCCGTCCCCTATGAACTTAACTAATAGCAACTGTCAGCAAACGATTTTGTTGCCTAACATTTTCAATTAATCACTTTCAAATAAAAATAGAAATACAGTGTTTTATTCGATCCCAGTTATAAAATAGTAAAAGAAATGTAACAAATTAGTAAGTCGAGGCCCGTAGCTAAGGTTAAAACGTTTAAGGGTAATCGGCAAATTCAAAAAAGTTATGCCGCGAAAGCACGAATCCAAAAGATCCGATGAAATAATCTCATGTTTTTTTTTTCTTTTTTAAGACTCTTTCTATAAGCTTGGTTCTCACTAAAAAGTATGGAACAAAATAAGTGTAAATGATTTCTTGATTACAACACTCAATAATAGCAGTTAATCTTAAAATCTTCATATTAAGGTTAATTTTAAAGTAGCCAATAAAATTTAAATTAAAAATTTAGAGAAGAAGAAATATACGTATAGTAAAAGCTATTCGTATAAATTTGTATTTGTATAAATTTGTATAAAATTAGCTCCTGGCGTATATGTGCCCTATTTTCACTGAAATTTTATTGATGAAATATAATTTAAAATATATTCGCAAAAATTTTCAGAATTAAAATATTTATATTTTTTTATAAACTCTGAAATTAACTTGTGGTGTCATCTACCAGATGGGTGTCACCCGGGGCAACCACGCCCTCTCAAGAACTGGGATTTAGAAAAAAAGCTTTTTTTCTCTCAAGTTACAGCTTTAAAAAATTGAAAGCACACGATTTGATCAATATCAATTTGTTAAACATTAAAGGGGGGGGGGGGCAAATTACAGATAATCCTTTTCAAATTTTTTAAAAGGGATTTTTAAGTCATCTCACTTTTTAACTCGTAACTATTGGAAAATTTGATTTTTAAATTGAATTTCTAACGTTGTATGCGTCTTAGGTTTACAATACAAAACAAAATGCGAAATTTTCATAAAAAGGAATTAATATTTAAATCTCTTTTTAGAGGTTTGTCCCCTTCCCCTGAAGGTAGAGAGGGAGTTGAGAAAATAAAATTGAAAATATAAAATAAATACGGAGTCGGAGTTGGAGTCGGAGTCGGGCGTTTCAAAATCCAGGAGTCGGAGTCGGTCATTTTCCTTCCGACTCCGCAGCCCTGGTAACAGCTGCCTGTAATACTCTGTAGGGGACAATGAACACGTAAAGGCTGGGTCGTCGCAGGAGAGGCGTAGAATTGAGGCTGAGGGGCGGGGGGCATGGGGTATCCTATGGGACAGACTGACTGCGCCATTGAAATTTTTAGAGGGGGTGGTTTTTAGGGGTATTTTTCTCATTGGGGAGGGACGCCCTTGCTCTTAGGGGGGCACCCCTCGAAGCGGCGAGGAGCTGATTGGTTTTATAGACTTCTTTGCTGCAGCTCTATATTTATTTTAGTATTTTGTTCTGTTAGTAGTTGTTCGTTTTCTTGTTCTTCGGCTGTAGGGGTCTTGTAATCCTTGCCATTGGAAAAAAAAAAAAAAAAACATTTATTTGCAATTAGAGCTCCGTAATCCACATAGTGTTGCAAGATTACGTCAACCGATTCTACATTTGTGTCGTGGCTGACGACTTAAAATTTTATTGCAGACTTACAATGTTGGCAAAAATTGAAAAAAGTTGTCTTTATTTCTGGATGACTCCAGATTGCAAGTGGACTCAAATATTAGAGATGCGCCGAAAAATCGGCCACTTTGCCGATTATTTATAATCGGTCAAATTTTGATTAATTGGCGGAAATATTTCCCAAAATAATTTTTAACTATATCTTCAACAAGAAATATCATCATGAATACGTTTGTGAACAATACAAAAATGTAATTTTCTGCAAATAAATACTATAAGTTGTTGTAGAAAGTGTGCAGAGTAAAACCAATACAAACAGTTTAGAAAGAAAGAAACTGAATGAAATATTCAAGGTTGATTTTCTATGTGTGTTCTATAATCTTAAACTACATCCTTTTTCCTAACGCCATCAAAGGGTAGCGTACAGTCGTGCTTTTAGGACTTCCATTCAGAAACCAGGGGTGATTGTGACTCCATGAAAAAATACCTGAACTTTTTTTCCCCAAGAAGAAAAAGTGTTTTGATGAGCATATACATACACATTACGTGTATGCACACATTATTTATATACATTATTATTTGTTGAGGCTAAAACTCAAAGTTTTAATTGTAGTTAATACGTCCATGTACATGGAGGGAATTAAATTCTTTTAATTTTTCTCATTTCTTAAAATTTATCAAAGAATGTTTTATTTTCCTCCACTGTATCTGAATCCTTAATCATTAATTACATTCATTTACTAAAAGTGCATAAAGATTTCAGAATTAAATATGTTTGGGGCAAAAGGGGCAGCACGTATTATGATCACTGTGCAATAGGGCTAGGTAACATCCGAATTTTAACACTACGATATATCGCTTTCCAAATATGGATATTTTTGAATCATATAGGTCGTTAAATTCTACACTTTATTGGGGGGGGGGGGGACTGCAAATCCTATTACATAAGCATCTGCAACAGAGAAAAGCCATAGGCCATCTTGGTGAATAAATATTTTAGCAATTTATTCTAATAATATGGCTACAGCGAGGATTTTCATGTGTTTGTGTCGGGCAGGGGGGGGGGGGAATCATGAGGCAGATTATACCACAGAAACTTTTGGAGAAATTAATTAAGAATTTAAATCTTTTTATTAGTGGGTGGCAATTCTTGAGGGAAAAGGGGGGCTTGGTAAAATTGAGGGGTGCCATCGCAGTCGGGGGGAATGGGCACCCCTAGTTACATCATCTGCATATTAAGATATGCAACAGAGAAACGCTATTAGAAATCTTGAAGAGAAAACATTAAGGGGGAAAATATCAAGTAACCCTCCTTCCTCTTCTTATTTAGCTTTTATTCCATCTCCCATCCCAGCTGTTCTTCAATAATTACCATAGAGATTGCAAAACATGACGGTAGCTTACGCTTTACACCAAACGAAACGTCTTCAATTTCGACTTTCAGCGTTTCATTAACCATCGAACTATTAAATTTTACAAAAATGGGTTTTTCTGAAAATATAGGAGTTCCGGTATTTTCGAAGATGAAGATACCGAAATCAAGATGAAAATACCGGAAATCCGGTAAAATACCGGATCACAATCACCCCTGCAGAAACATTTCCCGAGAGAGGTCCAAACACTATCCTTTTTCACCCGAACTTCCATCAGAGATCACCTACATTTACGTTTTTTGGAATTCTCAATTTGGAAATATTTCACAAGGCACAACTTCCGAATTCCTCGAAGATCATCTAAAATTGCATTTTTCACGCTTCAGTTCCAAAATATTTAATAAGGAGGGTCCCATAGCCTTATTCAGTTTTTTAAAGTTCCAAAGATGGCTTACAATCGTGTTTCTGTTCTTTTGATTTCAAAAATCTCATGAAATTAAATCCTCCCCTCCCAACGTTTTGGATTATTTAATTTGCTGTTTAAAAATAATAAAATTTTATTCAGAGTAAGTAGTAAATTTATTTCATAGAGAAAGAGGGGTGGTCCCCTTCTTCCCTCTTAAAAACACACGCTTGGCCCCTGCTAATGTTTAAAGTGCCCTTCTCCTGAACCACTAAAACTGAAATATGCATATGGTTTTTGTACGTTTTTTACATTGATGAAGTACTCGTAATACACTGCTTGACAATTGCTAAGGAAAAAGTGATTTATGCAAATTTGTACCTCAACCACCTGGCCAATGGAAATAAATTCAAGTTCAGATGGCGTGGTAGACCAAGACTCGTTATCTGTATAAAAGTGCATACACGCTCAAGATTCGTACGAAAATTCACGCTGTTTGGTTTTTAACAAAAATAGTGCTGGATGTTAAAAAAGGTTTTTCTCTGAAATTCTGTTTGGTTCTTGAAATAATTAAGAGTAAAATGTCAGCAAGACATCATTTGAGTATCTACGATCGTGGACGACTAGAAGCAGGTCAAAGTGTCACCACTGTGGCTGCTGCAATGGGTGTATCAAAAAGTGCCATTTCCCCGATTAAAGAAGACCGCTGAAGGTGAAATTGTTTTGCAAAAGCATGCCGGGGGTCGTGGTAGAAGCACCACACCTTCAGAGGATCGTTATGTAGCCCTAATGGCAAAAAGGAACAGAAATTTCACTCCTGGACAGATAGCTGAAATCTAACAACCGCTATCGGTACGCACGTTACTGCAGAGTCATCTCACGGCGATCAAATAATGTCGGTTTGTACGCACGGAAGCCCGTACGTTGCATCCAAGTTCAACCACGCCATCGTCGAGAGAGATTACGCTGGTGTAAAGAACATGTTGGTGGGATTGTCAAAATTGGTCTAGAGTGATGTTCTCTGACGAATCTTGTTTCAGTGTGACAAGTGATTCTAGTCACCAACTACTGTGGAGAGAGCATGGAACACGTTATGCACAAAAATTTGTTTGCGAACGTGATTGGTACGGTCCAGGCGTCATGGTGTGGGCAGGCATTATGCACAATGGCAGAACACCGCTTCACATTTTTGAACAAGAAAGCGATACGTCCCAAATGTATTGCAGAGATGTTATGATGGACCATGTTCGTCTTTTTAAGGGTTAAGGTTAGACTAGAGTAGGTTTAGACTTTCTGTTTACGGACGACGATACACGGCCACACTGGAGCATTGAACACTGTAAAGTGAAAACATTCTCCGTACGTAGTGGCCTGCCTACTTTCCCCGACCTAAATCCAATTGAACTTGCCTGAGAAGCTCTTGACAGACGTGTTGCGCGAAGAACCTTCCCTCCCAGAACAGTACAAGAACTCAAATCCACATTGAGAGAGGAGTAGGAAAACATCCCCCAAGAATTCCTCAATGATTAGTGGGGAGTATGGAAAACAGATGTAAATTGTGCATCAGTGTCCCTGGTAATTATACATCATATTAAGGTACTCCATGTCTCCATCATTCTTACCTAGATCATTTTTTTGTTGTTGTATGAAAATCATTTAAATAGGATTATTTTTTTACTATTAACTTTTTACTTCATTGATACAGTAATATCTGTATTATTTTGAACTTATAATAAAGGCACACCCTCTCTACTAACTATATATTTACCCATTACCCATTCTTAACTATTGTAAAAAACGTAATTGTTCCTTAGCAATTGTCAAGCAGTGTAGTTTATCATAGTCATTGGTTTTGCCCAGGGTTTCGTGAATTTTTTTCCAGGTCATAAAACTTAGTCTCTCTCTCTCTCTAAATATATACTTTGCGAGTTTAGGCAACATTTTTCAAAGAAGTGTTTCCCGGCAAGTTTTTATTATTTTTATATGTTCATTAAACCTTCATGCGTGTACTTAAAGTGCATATTGCAACAAGAATCTTTGAATAAAATATTATTAATAACTGTTAAAGAGGAGTGGTCCCACTTATCCCGTAAATTTTCGCTATAAGAGGAGGGTGGGACCCCTCATACATCAAAACTCTTCAAATATGCACACAAAAACTATTAAAAAGAGAAAAAAAAAACGCATTTTAGGGTTTTTTAAAATAACTTTTCAGTTTTAAAATGTTTTTCTTTTCTGTTAAGGATACAGCTTGTAAGTAATATTAATTGCAGTCACTACAGGGGTGTCCATCCCTCCCAAGCTCAATGATGCAAGTTCCCCCCTCCCCAAATTTTCCTGCTTTCAAATAAAGTTAAAGGTAACAAATTTTTGAATTTCTAATTCCGAGGCAAATTAACCGGGGAGGGAAGGGAGTAACGCTAACTACTGCCATCTGAACCGAAATATTGTTGAATTTTTGACCGTTGACATGTCACAAAACTTACAATATGGCCCTTGAGTAAAAATGTTTAGAGATTTTTTTTTTTTTTTTTTTGTTCAAACGTATGGAAAAATACAGAGAGAGAGAGAATTCCCCCTTCTGATTTAGGATGGAGTCATTACTAGATGTACACAATTTGAACCTTGTTGGAAGTATAATATTCAGTCAGATAAGGGGGTCCGGGGGGTTTCTGCCCCGGAAAAATTTAGCAATTGTACTAGTTATAAAAACACAGTTTTAGACATTAATTGGGAAGATTAGGCAGCTGCGATTGGAACGATTCGGTGGTCTCTCCCCGGTATTTTTTTCGAAATTGAACTATCAAAAAAGTAACTGTAGATATTCTGTTGTGTAAGGGAGAGTGGATGGGTTCAGAGACTCTCTCCCGAAACGCTTTCAAAATACTAGTTCTAAAAACGCAGTTTTAAATTATCACTATCTGTGATAATGTTAGGTAAAGAGATTCGCGAGGTATCCCTCGGAAAATTTTCGAGATTGAAGTCTTAAAATTGCCTTTTCAGGCTAGCTAGGGCCTGAAAAGGCAATTAGGGGTCCGGCAGTTTTCTGAAATTGAAGCTCGAAAATCGCAATTGTAGCCGCCCTTTGTAACGTTAGGAAAAGGAGTTTTCGGAAGCACTCCCCGGAATTTTTTTTCGAGATTAAAGCCCTGAAAACCAAATTTAAGACGATCTTTAATGATTTTGAAGAGTGGGAGAAGGGAGAGAGGCGGCTTAAATGTTGGAACATGTTGCCTTAGAAACACAACTTTGATCTTTGGTAATGTTAGTGGAAGGAGAAGTTCGGTGGCATTCCTCGGCAATTCTTCGAAATTGAAACTCCAAAAAAGCAATTGAAGATTGTCTTTGATTGTGTTAAGAGGGAAGGCTCAGGGGCTCTCCCCATAAATTTTTCAGAATTACAGTTCTAGAAACTCAGTTTTAGATAACTCTTAATGACAAAGAGGGCGTTACAGTAGAGGGGCTCTCCTGGAAGTTTACCGAAATTGAACTGCATATCCAAAAAAAAAAAAAAAAAAAAAGGGTCACACACAAGTTCACTATGACAGATATTTTTCGGAAATCCTCAAAATTGATTCAGCCATTCAGCACACATCGAAGTTCAGAACTCGAAAATTTTCATGAATCATCCTTACATATCACATACAGAAAATAAATAAATAAAATAAAAATGATTTAAGAAAAATAGTTAAAATACCTTAAGAACGAACTGTTCCACTTCCAACAGTAGAACCTGACACAGGGGTCTGTCCAGGATTTTTCACAGGGTCCGTTTTTTGTGAAAAATCAAATAATTTTGTCAAAAATGAATTAATTTTGCGAAAAATCAAAGAATTTCGCAAAAAAAAGAAAAAAAAATTTTTTTTGTTAAAACGAAATTTTATAATTTAGAGATGGCACAAACTGCATCAATTAAACTTTAAGTTGAGTGTTTTCCTCTTCTGTGACGAGAAAATCATTCTGGATTTTTTTTCTGATATTTGGCGGGGGGGGGGGGGGCATCGTTCTTTCAAGTATCAATATTTATCTACTATTCTGAATCATGTTAAATTATGCTAGATACATTTCTGTACAGTATTTAAAAGAATTGTAACAAAAATATAAATAAATAAAACAAAATTCAGAATAGGGTTCAGCATTCAACTTTTTGACCCAAGACACTCTTAAAAAGCACAGAATTTCGTTTAAAACTTATAAATTCCGTGATTTTAACAAAAATAAAAAGATATTTCAATGGTTTACCTCTTAACAAAGCGTAATAATCATCAAAAATTCGAAAAATCGGATTCCCATAGCGGATGCAGAGAGATCGCAATTCTCCAAGTGAAGGCATCAAAAGTATAAAAACGGCTTGTAAAAGAAATATTTATGATAAAATTATTTTAAAATTGCATTTTAGAGTCCTATGATAACACATCATCAATATCTGTGAACACAGTTGACCCCCCAAAAAATAATAATAATAAAATAAACCATCTATTCAGCATTTTAATTTTTGACTCATAACAGAAAATGGAATTTTGCTTTAAAAACTTGAAATGAGAGTTCTAACTGAAATAAAGAGACTTTTCATTTATTTGAATCCTAATAAAGCGAAGTTAGCTTGAAAAAAGAACAAAATATGATTCTCATATCGGATGTTAAAAGATTGCATTTTTCAAAATGTAGACATCTAAAGAAAAAAAAAACGGTAATTAAAAGAGTTTATTTAAAGTTAATCATCCTTGTTAGCATCGAAAAATCAAAACCCATATAATTTTCTCCCAAAATAACAATTAAACATCGCTTCGCACCGCACCGTAAAAACGCAAATATTGACAAGCCAACAAAATGATGAGAATATTTTCTAATCAAGTCATTATAAAGGTTCAACGCCAGACGCTAAGTGGTGAAAGTTTTGAAGTTGGTAACCCTATCTGAAGCGATCATATTTTTTCCTCACCCTTAGTATCATTTTGCAGTTCTAAGTTCATTTCGCAGATATATATTATTATTGTTTATTAAATCATGAGCGGAGAAAAGTGCTTACCAATGCCTTTTCAGAAAAGTTTACAACAGCACCGCTGCTAATTAGCTGTGATAAAACAACCATTATATTTATTTGGCAGTAGCAATTATTTATCGCTTGCAGGAGCATCGCAAAAGTACCGATTTTTTTTTTTTTTTTTTTCAAAATTAGCCGATTTTGTATACGCTGATCCCTCTAATTTGACTTAAAAAAAGGTTCCAAAAATTATCGGTTTAATACACAGAAATATGCGTTATTTTGCTTTCAGATTTGCTCTTTCAATAAACAATTTGTGACAGATCCGATCTTGTTTATCAGAATTTTGTGAAGGGTCCGTTTTGTTTGATCGGGATTTTGTGAAAGGTCCGTTTTGTTTGATCGGGATTTTGTGAAGGGTCCGTTAACGGACCCAAATATCCTCTGGCCAGACCCCTGTAACATCATTGAAAGTTTTATAAAAAATCATCTAATGTTAAATCGAAAGAAAGTCGATTTAAAAATGGTAGAAAAAACGAGTGAAGTGAAATGAAAAATTCTACTTTAGCTTAAGCTTATTTAGGAAGAAAATATGTTAATTTTCAAGGGATGGGCTAAAAAATATGTTATTCATTCGAAAACTTCAAAATTAGTTTTTAACTATTGTTTTGGTGCAAATGAATCCATGAAAGGCAAGAGCATGTGGTCAAAATTCTTACAAACAATAAATAACAGGGGAAAAAAGCAATTTAAAAACTTTTTATTTTTGCCATTTTTGACTCCCTCTCATCACTGTTACACGTATTCCTCATACAGAACTGTGCTACTTCCAGAAAATCTATGTGAATAAAACAAAGAATATATGTGCATATATGTATGCATGTTCCCTATACAAATTCAGTTTATGTCGGATCTCGACCAAATTTGATAGGAAGATACTTGGGCTCTTGAGAAAGAGCGTAGAGGGATTTTCAAGCGGCAAAGAAGTACCGAACCGTTTGAATTTTAGTTTTAGGACTGTAAATGGCATTAAAATACTCTTTCTACGCGAAATAATTATCCAATCGGTTCGATTTTAGTGTCATTCGAAAGGCCGCAAAAATACCCCTGCAGTAGATCTACTTCACCTGGATTTTTGGAATAGGTACGTCAAAAAGGTATTGTTTATACACGTATTTCTTGTTGAATAAGTTTAAATATTTTTTTTCCTTAAAAAAAAGTATGTTCTAAAAAGAAAAAAAAAAAATCTTCTGAAAAAAAATCCCCCCCAAAAATTTAGATGGCGCAACTTGAGCCATACTCCACCCCCTGTGGGCATCCCTGAGTCACTAGGATACATTATTTAACAAAACTGTGCATTGGATAAAAATTTTATAAATTACTACTAAAAATTTTTTAGAGAAAATGAAAGAAAAATGTTCTTGACTAATAAAGTTGTTAACAGCAGAATTTGTAACGGAAGCGAGTTTAATTGCTTTTATGTTGAGGAACTCCCCCCCCCCCCTGATCTAAGATCCAGGTCCTCCAGAAAAGAAAAAAAATACCCCTGAAAACACCCTCACACTCAAGAAATAAAAATGGTACAGTCTGGGGGAGTCAATCCTATTTTTTAAGGTCTAAAAATGTATATTGAAATATAATTCTGCTAACTGTAAGACTATAGAAGTTTTCTTTCGATTATCATTTGTAACTCACTTTCTTTATATTGAGAGCTGTGGAGTCTTGAGTGAAAATGACAGACTCCAGCTCCAACTCGGGGGAAATTTGAAGCTTTTCGACTCCGACTTCTTTACCCCAAAATTAGTCTGACTTCGCAAGAACTGGCGGACTTTTTAATCATGGGAAAATAATTCACCGACAGTTCCAGGATTTCCATGACTAATGAGAATTTTGTTGATAACAATAACTGAATCACAATAAGCAGTAGTTACTGTAACTATGCAGCGTTCGTCAAGTACTCTATGTTCTGAAATAGTTCCAATGTTGATAATAGCACAGTACAGCTAAAAAAAACAAGAAAACACTGTATTAGCCCACATGCTGGAATCAAATGAGGTTGACCATCCCTTGTTAAGTGTAACCAAACAGATGTTAAATAATATATTTTATTAGGAATAATAAATGTTGTATTTTTTAAATATAAATATAAAAATTCGAATTATTAATTGAATATTATTCTTTGTGTACGCGGGGGTTACGTTCCGCAGAAAGGCAGCATAAATCAAAACCGCATAAATTAAGACTTAATTGTAATGTTAAAATAGGGTTTAGTTTCTATAGCTAAAAAAATCCTTCATTTTTGTGATGACTAATATAAGTTTAATGTGTACTTAAATTGATACCTATGCACAACACGCATAAATAACACATAAATTAATTTAGTGTATGAAAATGAGCTGGTTATTATAGTCGTTTGGCAGTCATTAAGAATTTTTCTCTGTAGTTCTTTGCAGAGCATTAACGCATTAATGGTCACTCGTGTCACTTCTTATGACAATGTCGTCTTTCACTAGCAAATCAGAAATATCATTTGCTATTTATTGTAAAAGCATGGCTCAAAATGTTCAATCAGTTATGTGTCATGGATGTCGATATCCTCATTGGTTTCATACTCCTTTGTCTCACTCCAAAAAGCTCTTCTTCCAGTTCTGCATTGTGTTTAATAAACTTTATTTCTGGAAAGTGCTCCGAAACCAGTTGGAAAAAAATGTTTCCCGTGGCTCAAACGTTATTAGCACATCAAAATGCAGTTTATTGTGTGTAATATGCAATCTCAAGTGTCTGGATTTTGAAAGAGGGGAAAATTTGGTCTATTTGCGTTGCCACATCTGTATTAAATCAAAACTCAATTGCGTAAAATAAAAAAGGTGTCAGATCTCAAACCCCGTATAATCAAAACCACATAAAACAAGGGTCCACTGTACATTTATCCTCATCAGAATAAAAGTAATATTGTTAACTAACGTTTTTAATGAAATTTAATTTAATTAACATTAATAAGGTATAATCTTTACAGCTTACACTATTTCTTCAAGTTACACATATACAGTCAATTAGCTATAACTTGAATATTACTAGAACTTTTTTACTATAACTTAAGTTTTTATCAAGTCCCGATCCCTTTGTCTTTAATTCCATGCTAATTATTCTCAATACCTCAACTTTCTTTAACTCGAAGTGTTTTCCAAGATGACTCGAAATTTATTTCAAAAGAACGAAAAAAAAAAAAGAAAGAAACAACTGACAAATGAAGATGTGCACCTTTCCTGAGGTAGAATCAGCTCTATTCAAATGTTTCCAGAGGCATCGAAATCAGAACAATGCTTTTGATTTTTTCTCTCTATTGGAATACAGTAAAACTTCTCTAATGCGGACACTAACGGGACAAATATTTTTGTCCGCAGTAGAGAAGTGTCCGCAGGACAGGGGTTTAATAATGTTATCTGCTTTCAAATGGGGGAATTAAAAATTGTCCGCATAAGAGGGGTGTCCACATCTGAGAGGTGTCCGTTAGGAGGGGTTTTACTGTATTTTTGATTAACTGTGCACATTGTGCTTAAAAACTTTTAAGTTATGTAATTTTGTCTCTTATATGTAAATATTAAAGTATTTGATAGTTTTTATTATTAAAATGTCGAAAACCGAAACTAGCGATAAGTCGAAGTTTTTCCTTGCTCCCTTCAGATTCGAGTTATCGCGAATTGACTGTATTTAGTAAGTTTATTTTTTTCAACCTAGCTTTTCCCAGTATGCCGGAAAGGACCTGGCAAGGGTTTTCAAAAACCTGCCAAACCTCAAATTTTGCGGCATGCCGGCTAATGCAGTATTTCCATTGGTAGAGAGGGGGAAAAAAGGGTACATGTTACCACATAATATTCTAAAAGTTTATAAAAACACAGAGTAAATCGTGTAACACAAAAGGTACACAAAGGATCAGCAAGTGCAGAAAATGAGTGGGACAGCAGGCGAAGAAAAGTGGCTTAAGAATTTGACAGAGAGTCAAGAATAGATATACAAAGTTTAATCTCACAACAAAATTACAGAAAAAGCCTAGAGTAGTTATGTGAAAAAAAAAAGGAAAAAAAGAAAATATATCAGGAAGACATAAAGAAGAAACATATCAAAGATGTGAATAGACAAGATGCTCTAGCTCATGCATTTTTTTAAATACGTCAATGTAAAATTGGATACACTCGAACCCATTGATAAGGAAATAGAAACTCCTAAACCGTAATAATATCAAAATCTCATTAAGTAATAATTATAAAAATTTAAAGAGTCTGAACAGATGTACACTACGGATAAAAATAAAATCTCTACATTACTTGATGAGAAAAACATTGAACAAGGTCACTGGAAGAAAAGTTCTTTCATTCTTCTACCAACAACAAAATTGTTATTTCTAAAGTGAAAATCACCTAAATGCTTCAAATAATAGCATAATGCTTAAGACAAAATGATAATTTAAAACTCGAGGTATGAGTTGAGAAATTTTTTCTTCTATGGAATTTGATAGATTAAAGCAATTGGTTAGCTAAAGTAAAAATAGATAAGTTAAGGTTTAAAAATAAAATTAAAAACTTTGCACACTGATACAACAAGTCAAATTCAACATCGTACTATTGCTTCAAGCAATCTCCTAAATCTGTACATAAGAATCATCAAAGTTTTTATTTTTCTATCCAAAACTTTTCTTTTTAAAATAGAATTATGTAGATCGCAAAAGTAGAGGGAATTGAAAGATGTATTGAGTGTTCACACTCAACATAAAAAAAAAAACTATGTATCATATAATTTATCTATTAGCCATGAACAAAATTTTATACCAATTAGTGTTCGTCCTCAAAAGTATATATATTTTTTGAGATTCAAATTTTATAATTTTAGCTCTTTCATTATGAATGGGATCGATTGCTTTGACGCACATAACTATTACTTTGACATCATGAGAGAGGGTTATTTATACAAGGTGACAAATACACAGAAATGAAGCTCTCACATGTGTGTCCCTCCCGTCGACTGTAACTACACACTACTTAAGCAAAAAGGAAAGATCTCTAATAGCAAATGCAAAAAATTGGTAAGCACATCAAGGATAGATACAGGTAAACTACAGAAGCATTGTCCATTCTTGGTCGGAAGTTTTTAGTGACGAACCTTACTTCCTTTTGGAAATGGGAAGTTCATCATGAATTCCAAAACATTTTGAAAGAAATCAGCTTGAGATCAAATTGAATGCAGGTGCTTCTCTTTGATACTAAGTTTTTGTTTCAACATGCATTTACAATGAAAGAGAAAGAAAGAGGAAAAATTCAGCAGGGGAGATACATACACAACTATAGAAAAACTACTTCGCAGAATATGAAGGGTACCACTCTTATACTGATGCAAGCAATGTTATTCCTAAATGACTTGTTGAAATTTGTGTACTTTTAGTCCAAGGTCCATGGGACAAATGTTAGGTGTGTAAAAATTTTTGCATCACTTTTTTTTAAAGGTAAGATGTTTTATTTTCAATACACATTATAAAAGATTTCAAATTTTGTCACAAGCAAAACGGTGCTAATAAAAGTAGCACCTGTTAGAAGGCACAGCTTGTGTTCCATGTGCTTACACACTTTATGGGTATAATCATGCATGTATGTATACATATGATATGGTTTCAAGCACTTCCGGCATCTTTTCACACTGAATTGGATTTAATCACTTTGCAACATTTGTTTTGCCAAGAGTAGTGCAGGGTTCCAGACCACAAAAGGCTACCTTAATCCAGGGGTGCAGAACATGTCCGAACTAAGTTCCAGAGAAATTTGTGCACTTTGGGGAAAATTCCTGCCTATTTATTAATTTTTCTGAGCGGTTCTTCGTTAAATTTAAATGCCATGAAAGAATACCTCACTGGGTTTTTTAAAACAACCTTTTTTTTTAAATTTTTAATCACCAGTTAATCCTTTTAATTTCTGTCGACTTTCTTTATAAGTAAGAAATTCGGAAACCGACATTCATTCGGCACATCAAACACATTTATAATGGATAACCTATCAGATTGCTAAATTCCCCACACAATAATTCTTTAGATATGACGCAAATGCAATTTGGGAAATTTTGGGCAAGAACTTTATGTTTTGGGGAAATAATTAAGCTCAAGAAATTTTCTGCACCCCGGCTTTAATGCTGATTCTTTTAATATAAAATTACGCACAGATCAGATGCATTTGATAAGTCAAGCTCATGGCAACTTTGGCAACATTTTCACATTATAAATTATACAACAGATGTAATAAAAGATATGATATGGAATGAAACCTTGCTTGTGCATCACGATGAATACCGTCTTCCATTAAATGTGGAATTTTTACTTTGATACAAAAACGTTAAAATTTTTCCCAAGACAATTTTAATATATTACACAGAATGTATCTACTTTTAGAATCTTTTTATAAATTACACATTGTGTTAACTCTGTCATAATTTACAATACACACTTATTCTACACAATCGTCTTGTTTAAACTGGTTCGTAACATGTCAAAAATATTTTAAAACAAACCATCCAATAAAAAAGATCAGTACACCAAAAGTCTTGTATTTAAGCAGCAAGGAATTTTGCAAGAAAAGGGCGAAAGGAAAGTATAAAAGGGTTGAAAATGCACAACCAAGGTTTCAATTCATTTATAGATGTAAATAAAGATTGCATTTCCAACAAGCATCAACATTTCAAACTAATATCAAATTTCTAACATTACACCTAGCTGAAAACAATTCAGTGATTTAAGAATTTGCACAGCATGATCAACATAGATTTAAATGAATACATACAGATTATTAGGAACCCTGAACTATTCCAAGAATAGAAATACTAATTCGATCAACATCGGGAAAACTCATTTTGTGCCGTTAAGCCAATGAAACTAAGAGCAAAAATAGTATTTTTTTTCTTTCTATACCTAATGTTTGGAATATTATAAGCTCGTCTTAAGAGGAAAATCAAGAACTTCCACTGTGGTAGCTATGCATCAAGGCACAACATGTTAAAAGGTCTAATATGTATGATCTCTCTTGCAAAAAGGCATTTGAAAACACAACTGTACAAGTCTTTCTGCTTTTGGCAGGTCCCCCCCTTGGACTTTTAGTTCAAACGCTTTCAGAAATAGCTTTAAAGAGGCACCAAAATAATTTCTCGCAGCAAGCATTTTTTAAAAAAAGAATATGTACAACAATGAAAACTCAGAAACCCGCATTAATCATGTTTTTAAAAACGATTTAAATAAAATTTAAAATGCTCACAAATCTAGGCTTAGTTCAAATTAAAGAAATACAAACTGATTATGAAAACAGCCAGGAAAATTTCATTATGTATGATCAATTCATACAAATAAATGAGATTCAGATTTTTTAAAAGTAAATAAATAAAATGCATAATAGAAGATTTGAAAAAAAAAAAAAAAAAAAAAAATCACTTTACAATAAAATGAACTTGCAATTAAACAATTTCCTAAATGCAATTACCTCTTGGTTAAAAAAGTTATATAAAAAATAGGTTTGAATATAATTCTCACATTTATGATAAAATTTAATCAGAATACACAGCATTAAAATTAATGTTTTAAAGAATTTGCTTGTCAGAAAACAATGCTTGCAATTTTAAAATTTGATGCCGTAGAAAGCTCGTTATTTGAACACACAATTCCTCAGTTATTCCCGAAAGAGTATAAAACAAAAGCCCAATCTCTAAGAGCGATTTTCAATATAAAAACAGATCAGGCAGCTTTTTTTTCTCTTTTAAATATGTTGCCACCTGATAAAAGCTGTACACAAAACTATCAAATTTATCTAATGCTAGAGTATGGTCCTTTCCACTTTTACACATATTTTGCTGTATGAAAGTACGTGTACACACATTTCTTTTGCCTACAGGTTTTGTGTAAATACAGAAAAATACAATATATACTTCAGAAATGAAAAAATACAAATGCACCTGCAAATGGAATGTCATTTTTCTACCTTGCAGATGAAAAATAAAGCATTTTAATAACAATTATCAAAGATTTTAAAAAATATACTCTACAAGACATAAAACTTGAAAGCATTTTTACCCCCAATCGGCAACAAGCACAATTATATTACCACAAGTCAGACTCAATGATTTTTGAAAAAACTCGCACAGTAAACGAATCAACTAATATAGTACAATGATATATCAATTGTTCATGTATACGTTATGTATATACAGCGTTAACATTGTTTTATAAAAAGGAAACATCAAGTCAATACATCTTACAATAGATATGTGGCAAAAATTATTAAAGAATTAAAATATGTACTGTGGTCGTAGTTCAAATAGTTATCCTCAATGCACTAGAGTCAGTCTTGAAAGCCTTCTTCACATAAAACTACATAATAAAGGAAGTATGTAACAGAAAGAAATAAGTAATGAAATATATAACACTATAAAATAATAAAATAAAAGTGCAATATTTACTAGCATTCACACACCAGTGGGAAGTTGAAACAAAGAAGGCAAGTGCCAGTGTACTGCAAAGAAATGGAAAACAAAAAATAGTCCCCTTATCTACAGCAGGTATACATATCGAATAAAAACCAACACATCATTGAAATGTAACACACTTGGCTGTTTATCAGAGAATATATATGAATACACAATGCAAGATATTTGCTATCATCTTGGAGAATACATGAGAAAAAAATAGAATACAAACATGGAATTCTTCAAGACGTTTCCCCAGTGTGCTTGTATTCACGAAGCCCAAAAAGGTTTGCAAAAATACTTAATATTTCATATAAAAGATGATGTAGACAAAAAACAACTCAATAGTGGCAGCTCTTAACAAGGGATCTTGGAAAGTACTTTTGAAAACTTACATATGGTACATGTAATTCAAATAATGCTTGGGGGAAAAAAAAAAAACAATAATAATAGAAAAAAAAATATATAGTGTTTCAAATCAGTCTGCACAAAATTATTTAGAAATTCATTTAAAGGACAATACCAAAACCATCATTTTAAAACTTACGATTAATTTTGATTTCATCTTAAAAAAACATAATTTATTATGATAGATTTTTCAGGAAATTTAAAATTTAATCTTAATATTTAGCAGTTCAACCATTCTACAAAAATTCAGATTAAAAGAATACAGATTATGATAATAATCCTGACATTTACATCGCAGATTAACACAAGTATCAACATGAATAAAATGGCAAAAAAATATTTTACGATTCACACAAAAATTTAGAAAAAATAGAGAAAAGACATCCAAACTTCTCAAGCTAAGAGCCACTCTAATGCCCCTATTGACTTTTCATGATTATGAATATTGAGGTCTGTGATACGAAGCAATAAGATTACCCAAAGATAAAGATCAAAGATAAGAATGAGCAACTCTAAAAAATAATGGTGCCACATACTCCTGGTATATCCAAAACAAAGTGCTGTTTTTACAAAATTTGTGTTAAAAATGTCCAGCATCAAGCTTCAGCTCTTTCATTTCTGCACAAAATATTTCCAGAATCGTAAAACAAGAACTATAAAAACCAAAGTCGGTGAATGTGCCACCAATTGCCTTACGAGACAGCAATTTAGGCACCAAATAGTCTGCATCAAGCCTTAAAGCTCAGAACATGAACTTACAAACGAAAAATATCAGGAAAATTCGTTTCTGTAATTACATTTTCACATCCTGCGAAATATTTACAACAGCAGAATGAATGACATGAAAGTGAGTCAATTTTTTTTAAACAAATAAGACATCAGCAGCGCCCAGCTCAGAAGCACTAAAATTAAAATTGGCAACTGTTTTGAGTCACTTCAACTAAAATTCAGGGTATAAATTTTCTGAATTATCAAACACAAACAGTAACATTAGCAGAAAAGTTAATTACATATGTCGAAATTTATTTTTGAAGGAAAGAAAAGCAGAGGGAATAACCCATAGGATGCAGAAACAAAAGAGCTGTGTCTAAGATACCGGACGATGCGCCATACACATTTCAAAAGTTCAACTTGTTTTAAATTTGCTTCTGGGTATCACAGACTCGAATGCTTGCATTCAATGATCTTCAAATAGTGGACTTTGAGAACGAGACACGGAGGTGGCTTGAATCACTAAGCTGGTAGTTGTGCATCTTCTGCAAGGAAAGAAAAAAAGATGTTAAGGAGAGGTTAATATTTTTCCCTACATAACCAAGAACTTCAAGTACATATAACATGTTCACTTAACACAGCTGGATAAATATACGCTTTCTCTGCAGGTTTTAATGTCCGCGAGTCACTTCCACTTTGGCTTCTTGCCAGCAGCTCCGTAGGAATGATTGGGGTAGAAAATAAAGTTTTTAATTAATATCTCTGCTAATTAAACTCACACAATTATAACACTTAGCTAAACATGTAGCCAGGATAATTACAAATCTATCGATACCTGGTTCGATGTTCAGTTTTCTGTTGTTCATCAGGAGTAGCAATGACATAGATGGATAGCCGCGTACAATCAACTGTTACTAATTTTAGATACAATTTCAATCTGGTGTACGAAAAGGTTTTGCTTTTGTGACTGAAATCGTTTCATGTAGCGATTCTTTTCCTAATTCGAATCACTGAAAATCCTTCTTTTCAGGAATTTTGTTGTCTTTATGAATATTCGGGAGACCTTTACTTCATTAGAGTTCGACAGAAGGCGTAAAATTATATCAATTGTGATTTTTCATCAGAAGTTAACTGCCTACATAAAATCTACTACAGTCGGACCTCCATATATTGAACTTCCACATATCGAAATTTTCTATACATAGAAATCAAAGCAAATTTCTATGTTCATTACATAGAAAAATTGTTTCTATATATAGAAAAAGTCTCTATATATCGAAAAAAATTTCGAAACACTCGTAGGTTTTTTCCACTTTAGACTGTTTGTCTCATGAAAAATGAAGGTTAGCGGAGAAAACTATGATCACTAAAGGTTGCTACGAAACTCATAAGGAATATGGGGTTCAGGGGGGTGTCGATAGGGTCGTTGTTCCGTTCTGGAGTTCCTACATTCCCTCAAGTTTATTTCAAATCTTTGTTGCAGCCAGTAACACTAAAATCAGTTTCAAGTTATCCCCCTTTCTCTCGATTACATTCTTAAAACGAAAATCCCCTAATGTGGCGGTTCAAGTTGAAATTCCGAAGAATGAAGGTGTATGAAGGAGCAAAAATGTAATTTCTGTTAATTTTTTAATTATTAACTTTTATTTAATCCGATGCTCGTTTAAATTAGAAGTTGGGTTTCATTCACGAAAATTAGTTTTAATTTTAATGTTTTAGGATATTTTTATGATAAAATAAAATTGTTTCTATATATCGAAATTTCTATATGTAGAATTTTTTTCCGGCAATTTGCTACTTCAATATATGGCGGTCTGACTGTAATTCATGATCACTAGATTTTAAAAAAGATGCAAACATTTTCATAAAGAGTGCTTTTCCAATATAAGTTTTAAGATACACTAGGGATAGCAAACAAAGGACTGCATCATTCATCTCCCTTCTCATTCTATATCTAAAAGTAAAACTATCATCACAGGAAAAGATTGAAATTAAGGTTCGGGGGGGGGGGGCAACTATATTTATTGCTGATTGAAGTGCAGCATTACATAAAAATTTTATGGAGAGAGGCTCTGACAAAATCTTGTGAGAGCCAGATCTCCCTAGAACTAAAAAAATTTCTGAAGTCAGAATTTTACTACAAACTCAGAAATAATTTGTTTGGCAGCAAACATTTATTTCTTGTTTTCAAGATTTTGGTTTTCGTCTATCTCCATACACAGGCAACATTATAATGTCATCAAAATTGGCTTCACAGATACATAATATTTTGAACATAAATCTTAAACATGAATTGATATAAAAAAAATTATTTTAGACACCTGAAAGTTTTTAAAGTGGTGTTTTCCCTTCTTGCACTGAGCTGTAAATGAAATTATGGAAAATGAAACATCAATTTTAAAGATAGTGAGATGAGAATTATAGTCGGAAAAGCTAGCAAGTATGAAGTTATATTATTTAGAATTGCATAAACATTTCATTTAATACACAGAAAGTTTCGAATTTCTTACAAAATTCTAACATCAAGAGGACTTACAATGAGAGCTATGACAGCTTCTTCAACAGAATCCATCTGAATTAAAGCCATCTTTCTATCTTTCCTATAATAAAAAATGACTGAATAAGTAAATTGTGAATATAAGCAGAATATATTGGAATAGTTTGAAAAACTCTTCACTGATAATATTAGAATAATTGGAATTTCCAGATTAAAAATTACAAAAAAGACACATAAAAAAATTCCAAGGGCGCAACCAGAGAGGAGGCCCACAGGGCCCGTGCCCTCCCCCCAGAACGCTAATTTGAACAATTTTCAAAAATACTCTTTTATTAAATTGGAACAAAGATGAATGAATGCGCTTTGAGAAAACAATGTGTTTTCAAAGTAAGCAGGGACGACGAGAGGTCATTTAAAACTTCCCCCCCTCTCTCCTTTTCGGCATTTATTTTTTCTGTAGTTAAAAACTAATCGTTCATAACACTGCCTATTTCTTCTGCTATTGCGGAGCAATCGTTTTCAATATTGGCCGTCTCAAGTCCTATTTAAGAAGCACAATGATGCAAGAACGCTTAAATGGATTAGCACAGCTTTGTATCAACAAAGATATACTTGTACAACCAGATGAAGTTATTGAAGAACTAACCAAGAAACAACGTCGGTTAAACTTTGTACTGTAAACAATAAGACAATTTTATAAGTGTACATATGCAATGTGGATATTTAGGACTCATCAAGTGTAAGTGATTTTATTGATTATTTTGTTGTATTTTTAAGTGATTTCAGGCTATTTTAACGCGTTTCTTTTTTTTCCTCTTCCCTTGAATGATCTTAAAAATATTAATAGTTTAGAGCTTTTGGTGATAAAAATTCGTGTGCATTTTGATTTATTTCATTAATATAGTAAACGAAGTAATAACAGATATTGATTTCCATTTATTATTTGAACATCTTACCGCCTTACTGTTGTTTCAAGTACTTAAAGTTTATTCTTAACGCAATTTCAATTCTGGCATAAGAACAATTAATGTTTTTGCAACAGGTTTTGAATAAATTGCAAAACTTGTACAATTTTAAGGAATTTTACGAAATAATATTAATAATAATAAATATATATTGATGCAAAGAGAGAGACACCACGCTGATAGAGTGTTGTGGAAAAAAAAATTGTGCCCCCCCCTAAAAAATTTTCTGATTGCGCCCGTCACTATTAAAAAAATGCCATTTTAATTCAGGGTGGCGACAGGAACTGTGAGAAAAAGTTCTCTGACTTTTCCCTGATTTAGTTCACCAAATTTCCCTGATTTACGTTACCAATGATAATGGTTTTCTTTCATTGCTCTACTTGAAATTCATTGTATGTTTGTACAAAATGCAGTATTTTAAACGTTTTAAATTGTGGGTGCGTTCATAAAGTCGAACGCGTTCAATGAGTTAACAGATTGAGGCGTTCAAAAAGAGAACGCGTTAAGCTAACTGGTCGTTCAGAAAGTGTAACTCGGTTAGTTTCGAAAATCGAAAATCTTAACGAAGCTCACGAAGGAAAGAGGTGGTTTGCTCAGTTAGAAAACATGGCGGCGCCCAGTGCATGCAATGTTTATCTTTTAAATGCGATATATGTGCGGTTTATAATGAGTTTATTGCTGAGCATATGAAATGTTGTAGCAATAAAACATCAAGGTTTACAGGGTTGAGAAAATTTCAGTAAAAATTAAAATAAATACTTCATACTTTAATTATTCACTTGCTCTCGACAACTATGACACAAGATAATAATAATAATGCATTTTGAATTTTACTAGCCTTTACCGATGCATTGTACTTTACTTTTAGTCAAATAATTTAAATACACCTTTGCTTATCATTTCTTAACGGGGGGGGGGGGGGGGAATGTGTCGGAGATCGGAAATTTTAAATCAAAAACACATTTTGCATTTTCCTGTAACTCATCAAGAAATAATTCAAAATACCTTGTTTAAGTTGGGTCATATCTGATTTTATAAAAGTTAGTAGATTTATAGTGAAATGTTTTCTATCCAAAAAGAGTCGGCGTGACTTTTTCTGCATATACCGGGGATACATCAATTTAAGAGTAAACAAGAGACTGTTTTCTATAAATTTTTAGAGATTTTTTTAGAAATTAACAATATTTGCAATACAAGAGACTGTTTTCTATAAATTTTTAGAGATTTTTTTTAGAAATTAACAATATTTGCAAACAATAGGGCAGAAAATAGAATGTGTGGGAACATATTCTTTTTCTTTTTTAAAAAAGTACTTTTTGTTGTTTTGTGCTAAGAAACAATGATGGAACATAAAAAAATATCTTAATTAAGATGAAATTTAGTTGAAAGGAATCTGAAAATTTGTTTTCCTCTTTTTATTTTATTCAAAAAAAGAATCCTCTAGTCTTTTTTTCATCACTAACTTCAAAATACATATCCTCCGGAAAAGCAATGATCTGCGTTGTCTGCTAACCTAATGTCCGCCATCTTTAATTTTAACCGATCGTTCAAAAAGTGAATGCGGGTAACGAAAAACCAAAGAGTTATCGTTTGTTAAGCCGGTGAGTTTCGTTACACTTTTTGAAGGCACCCTGTGTTAAGTTGTCGAACTAAAGATATATTTTAAAAAGATGCTACTTTTTAAATAAAATGGCAAAAAAACATAAAGTCAATTTTTTGACGAAAAAAACCCCCACAAAACAGTATATTACATTTTTCTACATGGAAAGATTATAGAAAATTAAAATTAAAAAAAAAAAAAATTTTACTTCCAGAAACCACTTAGCATAAGAATTTAAGAAACTATTAAAATTACTCTTAAAAACATATGTGTATTTATGATAGAACTAAAAAGTAATTCAAATTATTTTGAACTAAGTTTTCAAACAGTATAATAATTGTAGCAAGAATAACAAGTAATAGTGAAAGAATAGAAATAATGTAGTTATTCTTACATAACTAATTGACATATTTATGCAAAACAGATTAAACCATTTGACATCCATTCATAGGGAGCTTTACTCTAATCAAGAACATGGGTTTTAATGAATGAATACAGCATTTTAACAATTAAAAAAAATAAAGATATTTACTAAAGTACACAAATTAACTCGATTTCAAATGATTTCAGTATGTAACGAAAAAAAATCTTAGATTGCTTTTGTAACAAACAACTTTGAAATGCAAAAAAAAAAAGCAATTAGTTAATTTCAAAATATATAAAAGAATACAACTTGGTTATAAAATTAAAAAATCACTTAAGTCTGAAGAAAAGAAAACCTTTATAATCTGCGGTGACAACAAATAGGATAATGTCAAAGTTTTTTTTATTGAAAGTCGATTTTGGCAATTAAATTAAAAATGCAAAGAAGTAATAACTTTTAAGCTTTTATAGTATTAATTCAAAAACCAAACATTTCTTCCTGAAATCGTGATTACAGTACGCTAATTACTTCGAGACAATGGAATAAAGGCAAAGGAGCTAAGGCATTAATGAAGGCTTCTCTTTGCCGGTATGGTTGTTTATTTTACGTAGCATTGAAAGCGTAAAAGGAAATTTCAAGCGAGGTAAAATAAACAACCTAAAAGAAACAGAAGCAACCTTAGGAAGTTCATCCTGTGGCTAATAAGTAAGATTCAATACTTTGACGTTGAGGAAAAAAGATGCACGAATATGCGGCAGTGTATAATCGCACCTCATTATTATTATTTTTTTGAACAGATAATTGGCGGAAAATGTGTAGGGAATTAGAGTACTTAATTTTGTAAAGCAAAAAAAAAAAATTTTTTTTTCTTCATAAAATCAATTTTTTGTTATTTTTTCAAAATTCCCTGATATTTCCCCGACTTTTCCCTGATCTGTCGCCACCCTGTAATTTGCATTCAATTCTACATTTCAAACACAAATACAGTCGAATCTCGATTACTCAAAGTTTATAACTCGACTATTCCTTTATTTCGAAGATTTCATTGGGTCCCAAACTCTGGAGACTGTAGTGGAAACTTCTCATAACTCGAGAATTTTAGCTGGTGTCTTTGGACTTCCGAGTTATCGAGAGTTGACTGTAGTTGGGTAATGTATTTCTGTAATCCTAGAACCTGGTTATTGGGGCATTAAAAAACAGCAGCATGAATGAGTTCAAAACCGAAAAGTATTCATAACTGAACGTACGGGAAAAACTTGAATGCAACTACGGTTCCTCCAGTTTCAGAAAAAGCTTGTTTAATTTGCTCTTCTGTAACACTTGGTCTAAAAATAGAAATAACATTACACATATGAATAAAAAAGAATGAAGAAGAACACAGATGAACTAAGAATATATTTTTTAAAATAATAATTTAAACATTTCTGGTAACAATTGATTAGTTTAAATGCACAGGCGATACTCAATGATCCCAAATTGCTATTATTATCTTTTTTTTGTTTGTTGCTAAATCAAAGTAATCCACTCAACTTATTTTTAACATAATTAGGCAGCCATCATTTAATATTTTCTACTGATTTTTGTTTGCTTGATTTAGTAGCAAAAGTTCAAAATTTAGCCTTCTTTCACCTTCAAATATAGAAGAAAATTCATTGTACAGATCTATTGTTCACCTTTCATAACTTATTCAGCCTCTCACACTGGTGGCTAAATTGCAATAATATTCTTTAACACACAAAGAAAATCATGATCCAAAGTTATCCAAAAATTTTATGGAAGATGGATTTTATATCAATAACTAAAATTGGTTTGAGATTCTTTTCTGCACCTTCTTATCACATTAAATACTCTTTCTATAGTATAAATACTCTTTCTATAGTTAATTGTTGCAAGCAATATCTAGCACAATAAATATTGAGGGCAAAGTGTTAAAATATTTAATTTGCAAGAGTTCAGTAAAACTTTTTTTTTCTTAATTAAAAGGAATACATCCAAAAGAGGCTGAGGAAACTTATTCTACAAGAATTCAAATTACTTCTGTTGCAGAAAGTAAAATGAACACACGATACGATTGACAAGTTCAAATTAATTCAGCAGTTAGATGAAAAATATATCAAGTATCTGTGCACATAACAGAAAACTATCAATAGGTATGAAAATCAATATACAGTGGGTAGGAAAAAATTTTAGTAAGACAATGCATTTTGCTTTTAAGCATATAACCATGAGAGCAAAAGGTGAACTTTTTTCATTAATCTATCTACATATTTTGAAGATAATCAGAGCTTAATATTGATATTAATTATCTAACATCAGGCAATGCACGTATCTACAGTAGGGTTTCCAATCCTGCGGGATCCCGCACAATATTTAGCGGGATTATTCCGTGGAATTTTTAATCCTGCAAAGAATTTGCATGCAAACGTTTCACAATTTTTTCCGAAAAAACGAATATTTTTATACGTATTAAGTATCATCTGAAATTTTAATCACCTTCCCGTCTATCTGCAATAAGAGCAAGAGAACTTTGTCTTATATAACGAACGGTAGATTTACTACTCAAGAAAGAGATGAAAATAGAATATATATTTCAGAGAATGAATTGGTATTCGCATTTGAGGTTTCCTAGTTCATACGTTCAGCATTCGCGAAAATGCGTAAAAACCGTAAGCCTTTTCGAAAATCATCACTAAATATTGAAACCCAGAAAATTTCACATTAGAAGAAATTGAGAATATTGCAGAATGAAAAATAAAAATAATTATTTAATAGTCTCTTCAAAGTGAGAAGTAAAATTAGCGAAATTATTCAAAAACTTTTATTGAGACTGCGACCCAGTCAGCGTTCACCCCAGCTATAATAAATCAAATGCATTGATGTAATAACCAATGTTAACGAAGCAACAAAGCAAGGTAAATTGGACAACGTAATAACACAAATCAAACATGAAACACATATCGTTTTTGTACGAAAATGAAGTTGTTGAGCAAAACCTCTTAACAGGACCGCCATAAGGAAGAAAAAAATCTCTTTTAGAAGGTAGTAAAGTTATTGGGGATCTTTTGTTAAATGTTCACAATTATTTAATCTCAGTAAAACCAATTGCAGTGGAACCACATCACGCATTTTCATCAAGCTCATTATTTTTTTGTTCAAAATTTTTTTCCAAGTGACTTTGTAGTACTCTACAACTGGTGTACAGAATTCGAGAAAAAGGCTAATTCATGAAACAAAAGCAGTCCTTCCTAAAAAGCAGAAGTTTTTTTTCTTGACATAAAAATTTAACTTTTTGACGAATTAAGTCGATCCCAAAATCCTGTGGGACTGAGATTGGCGCAGGATTGGAAACCCTAATCTACAGTAAATATATCTACACAGCAAAAAATGCTACTGCAGACGGCATGCACCTACACTATCTTGCATTGCTTTGTTCATGCAATATGAGCTGCTTTCTTCCATGTATTTCTTAAAACATTCAATATGAGATTTTACTAAACACCAATTAAATCTATGATCTAATCCTGTTTTGGAATGGAATTATAATTCTATTTGCTTGCAAATTTAACACATAGAACTAAAAGATTCACAATGCAAGATATAGATATTCAATTGGCAAAGGGAAAAAAAAAAGAAACACAGAAATTCCAAAAGAAATACTAAGCGATAAAGATTTTTTAAACAATATTTGTGCAATGAAACACATCTAAAAATATTTTATTTAATATGTAATAATTTAAATAAAAAACTTTTTATACTTACGGAATGTTAGACAAATGTAATGTGGCAGATGGTGGATAAATATTCAAGTAATTCTTTGAGCCTGGTTTCTTAAATCTATGAAGAGGCGAGTTACAATAATCTTTTGTTAAGCCTGCATCCTGCTCACCAAATAAAACGAAAAATCCAATGAGTACACTGAAATCACATTAGTTTATTAATTTATGGGAGAAAAGACATATATATATATATGACTTACAGGCTGACCATCCTTTGGCATCTGTACAACTTGATGGCGAGATGGTGCCACTCTTATTGGTTTTCCATAGACCTTGATTTTGTCTAAATGCGTTAAGGCTGAAAAACACATGAAAGGAGAAAAAATTAAGTTCAAGACAAATGTAAACACTATCTAATGATAATCTTTATTCAAATTATGAATTAATCTACATAAAATGGCATTTTGTTACTCCATAACATCAGTATTTTTGAAATTGTGTTTTTGGTTTTACTGACAGTAAGAGTTCTAATTAGCTATTAAACCTATTAACACTGAAAAGGGTGTAAGCAAACCCATTACCTATCAATCAATTAAAAAGTTAAAAAAAAAAAAAAACCTTTTACATGCAGCAAAAAAAACAATGACTGTTTTCAAAAACTTGTAAATGTTGTTTCTTTTGTTAAATTTTTATTCATGCTTTAAGAATATTTCAAAACTTCTGTTCACAAAATTAAAAAGTTCATTAAGGCACAATATTTTTCCTTTGAAAAGCTTTTCTTTGTAGAAATTCGCCTAAATTTTACAAAGAAAATACAGAGAATTAATTACACATGCAGGTATTGCATTTAACCTAAAAAACAAATAAACTACGCCGTGCCAGATAATGTAGCAACCCGACTGAATTTCCACTTACCGAGCTGAGCTTGCTGAGATTCGGCCATCTGAACTAAAGCGTTGTCTTTTTTGTTAAACAGGATTTTTACACGTTGTACATCGCCATACACACCTAGAAACATTTTAAGAGTACAATTAAGACAAGTCAAGTTTAAAACATCGAATTGGAATTAATTAAGAAACCAAATAAAATTCTTGTGTACAAGAATTCCAGCAAAATATTTTTGCACCCCCCAACCCATACAACATTAACACTGTTATATTTGAGCTGATAGTAGTGGGAATCGTCAAAGGCAAAGGCTAAGTATATATTACTAATAGAAAGCTTGACAAATAGCAAAATTAAATTATTATTAAAAAAATAATAAGAAGAAAAACAAAAAAGCATATTTTACAAATTAAGAGAACCTATTGAAGGAAGAATTTTTTTTCAGCCATATAAATTTGTCATTTTTAAAATTGAACAAAGCAAGCTTATAACCATCATTTAAATGATCGAAGCATCAAGCTATGCTCATTTACAAATAAACTGTCTAACAGTATAAGGTAAAACCACTAACAGTTCAGTATACACTGCAACTAGAGCTGACACTTAAAAAGAGATGGAAAGACAAGCATTTCAGTTAGAACACCATTTTATAGTTGAGTAAAATGGCATCAAGTTCTTTGTTTTGTGCCTTAATTATCAAAATTATAAAACGAGGCTTAAATTTGCAATGCTTACCTTTCAGCTATTCCTTTTCTTGTAAATTATTGGCAAAGAGTCACCTACTAGTTGCAGTGTTAATTAATGATGATTTCACTTACAGTTATAGGAGTAGTCAGAAAAATTCAATCATTATTTTTGATTAATTTGAGAGCATTTCAGAAACTATCAATAATTAACAAACAACTCTTTATACTTGGATGATGTTTTATTGTACAAACGTCGAGAAAATTTTAGTAAAGAACTGCTCTTTTGCAAACTATGAGCAAGATTCAAGTAATGATGCCAACTTAACATTAATCACAGGTTAGGTAATGTTCACAACAAAATAAGTATTTAACAATTTTAATTAAGTCGAGATTAGCTTACACATTTAAGGTATAAGTAATAGATAAGATTCTAGAAAATAAAATTATATGGATTTAAGAACAGCTAAAATTAGTTTGTTAAATGCTAAAAAATCTATTTAGCTTAAAAATTTACTATTTTTTCTGCTAAATATTCATTGGGCACTAAAAATTTCCAAAATATACATTTTATTCTTCAAGATATAAATTTTAACAGACATTTACATAGAAAAATAGAACAAAATTGCTAGTTGAGAAAGAAATTATTCTTCATAAACTTGCAATGCTCTTACCTAAGTCTTTTGGTCAAAATTCCTTAAATTTACATAATTTTTAGCAACATAACTAATGGTCAGAAGAAAGTTTTGAGGAATGGGTAACTGTACAAGCACACCAAAAAAAGCTTAAAAACTAAATGTCATGCAAAAACAAAACAAAAACGGTGACATAGCAAATCCAAACTGTAACAAAACAAACAACTACATAAAGATAGATATTTAGTATTACACTAGCATTCAAATAAGATTTATGGTCAATAATAATAAAAGCAGATGTGCATTATACTACATAGTTGGGGTAAGTCAAGTAAGGTCTGAAAGGGATAGTGGACTTAGTCAAAGGAAGAAATCTACTCAAAAATGAAAGTGAATTCTCCTTAGTATCCAACAAAAAAATGTTTTTTTTTTTTTTTTTTTTTAATTCTTTCTTTAAGTGAAAAATTGGTAGTTGGACAAAAACAAAACTTTTGCTTATTCAATTAATATTTTATTTCACACAGGGTTCGCACATACTAAGTTGAAATTTTTATTAGAAACCTACAATGACAAGAATGGAACCTATAAACGTGTTTGTAACAAATTTGAAGAAAATAAAAGACTTAACTCTGATATTTTTTTCTTTGAACTAAAAAATTAATTAATGCTAAGTCAAAAAAAAAAAAAAAAAATCGCAAATAGCAATTCATTTTACACAGTAACTATGTTTAGAACAGGCCTTTTTTTTTTTACTTTTAAAGTAGTTCTCTAGTAAATCCATTTTGCATTTTGAAATATTATTGAACTATGAAGCATATTAATAGTTATCTGATTCAAACATGTAGAAAAGTTTTTGCAATTGACTCTCCTGGCTTTAGATATCAAAGTATTTCCATTTGGGTAGGAGTGGTTTTTGTCGTTCTTTGACACAATATGCACTGAATATATACACCTTGACTCCTCCCAGGAAAATATTGAAATGACAGCCCTGGTTTTAAGTCAACACCAGAGCACCCTTTGCATAAAAAAAAAAAAAAAAAAAACCTCACATGCATTGCCAATAAAATTAGTACAGCTACAAAAGAAGAGCTTTGAAAGTGATTTTAATTGGTGAAACAAGTAGCCCATGAAATGGATTAAGTACTGTACGAACCCTGTCAAATTTAAGGAGGAAAAGGATAACTAAAAAACCTAAAAATGAGAAGAAGCAAAAAATTAGATTGTGTTACTGTTTTGGTGCATAAAATTTATAAGTGGACAGTTGAGAGCAAAACTGTTCAAGTTTTATCTCTGTTGAATAAAATTTTAACAAAAGAGCGAATTAATAAATGCAAATGCTGATAAAGTTATGCTAAAGAATAACTTAGAAAATGGGTGGTAGAAAAAGTTTTGGGTACGGAAAAAGAACACGGTACAGTTACAAAAAGAGATAGAATGCTACAATAGCAGTGGAAAAACATAAAACTTGAACAGTTTCATAAATTAATCAGCTTAAAGGATGCTCATACAATGACTACTGCTTAGCTTGACTTCAATACTTAAGTTCCCTGAAACTCGTACATTTAAATTAACAACATCCTTTTGTCATGTCTTACTGATTTTCTAATTTTATTTTCTTCTAATGTCATGAGTCTTTTTTTTTCCTTTTCAAAGCTAGGTAGTGACAAAGTGAACAAAATCATTTCTAATGTACTCATAAAACGTGAGAATATGGAAACTGTGCAGTTAACTAACATACTGATTCAACGGCATTCAGGAATGAATGAGAGGAGAAAAAATTGAAACTTTCTAGAAAAGTACGAAGTGCAGCATCTTTTACAATAACTTAGGTCAACACGATTAAAATAAGAGATACCAGTAGAACCGCATTTATCAAGATCTCAGGATCAAATTTCTACAGGACATAAAAACGCTTAAATAATAATTGTATAAATTATGATTGCAAAGCTATTAAGTGTGTCAACTATTTGTTTTTCATTTGGATTCAATGTACAGTTCCTGCATAGGCGGTAAAATAAATTATAGCAATTTAAAAAACAAATGGCCACTTTGGAACATCAGTCCAACACTACTGCTGCAGAACTGTAAATGATAAAAGTGTTTGTGAGAAATGATCCTCTGTACTTTGCTACATTGTTTTTTGATAGAATAAAAGATTATTCTGCTTACTTAATAATGTGTTTCGCTTAGTATCCATATTACCTGGGTTATCATTTATTCAGATTATCTTTGGTTCCAGTACGCCCAGAGAAACGAGGCTGTACAGAACTTGCTTCAATTCTGCTTTCAAATAGAACTGATTCAAAAAGCAATTTGAATGTCGCGTGCATTATATTTGGTTCTAAGGTGATTTCAAAGACATGTGGATACTTCGGATTTATGCGTGGAAATGTGAGATTCCAGCAAATTATGGAGTCAAACTAAGAGGTAGTAACTGCATATAGAAGCTATTGAGACTTGGGGGGAGGGGGGTGTAGTTAAACATTCTCAAAATGTTTGAAATTTATTTTTTAAATGACCTGCAGCTCTTTGTTTGAAAATCAAATGTTATTGAACTTGCTTGTTATAATGTCCACCATCCCCTTAAAAAAGGATTAAAAAATTATAAGAGTGCTTTGTAAAACATACCAAAAAGGGTAAAGAGAGCATCAGGTGTGACCTTCTAGTTTTTCAGAGCAACAGGTGGTGAGGCAGAGCAGAAGGTTGAAAGGATTCAGTGACCGAGCGAACGAATAAAGAAGTCCATTAGATTTTTTTTTTCGGTTTGGAAAAATACCAAGGCAAGGAAAAAGAAAGAAAAAAACCAAGATACATAAAATTATTTAGTGAATAAAACAATATGCACAGTCAAAAATAGAAAAAGCATCTGTATCTGACATGGTGAAATGCATCGAAAATTTAGAGTAAACTTAATTTTTGAAATGTTATGTTTTAATGAAAAGAAAAGAAAGCTTTTATTAATTCTATTATTAACTTTTAAAATTAAAACAGGATCAAGATTTTTTAAAAAAAATGAATTTAGTACTACCTGTGCTTCATGTCAAAGATAAAACTGCATTTGACCATATCAAATGAAATGTAAATAATGTTAAAACATTAATTGGAAGTTATGCTGAAAGGGTATCAACAAAAGGCTGAAAACAAGTCTTTTAAAAAGGCACAGCACAGAATAAGTTACAGCTACTCACATACAGTATAAGAATTGTAGAAAGCAGCATTGAGCAAGAAGAAAAATACTTGCAGGTAAAAAAAAAAAAATTCTAGTTCCTTTTTCTCTCTCCTATAATTTACAACTGAACAGGAAATGCACATGATTAAAGGATGGATTTAAATATAAAAAATGATAAAAATAACAAAACTTAAAAAATGGTACTTTCAAGTACAGGTAGAAATGACGAGTGGAGCACATTGACATGCAGCCTATTAATAAAGATTACTATAGTATAATATTACTTGATTCTACAACAATTGGTGTTTTAAGTGAGAGTAAACTAAAAGTGAACATCTGAAATGAACAAATATAATCTACAAAAAGTTAAATTCTATTCAGAAAGTCAATATAATTATGAAAAATGAAGGAGTCTTTTAATTACTACTAGGATGATTATTAGGCCACTCTGAACAAATTGCTAAGTTTTGGCAGCAATCTACAACCATACGATTACAACTACAAATAGAGGAAATTTGCCTTACTATAACATAAATTTTAAGTAGTTGGTAATAGAAATTTGATTTAAAGTGTCAAGAACATAACAGAATCGAAGCTAAAACGCTTGCCAAAATTCAAAATAATATACAGTGAAACCCCTCCTAACGGACACCCCTCTTATGCTGACAACTTTTAAATCCCAGATTCCAAGGCAAATAACATTATTAAACCTCGTCCAGCGGACGTCCCTCTTTTGCGAACAAAAAAATTTGTCACGTTAGTATTCGCATTAGAGGGGTTTTGCTCTATATGTTTTATAAATCAAAGAGTCTATGATAAATATAAAAACTAAGAACCAGCTTTTCTTTTTCTCAAAAATCAAAGTTACATTATGTCACAGGCAAAGTGCCATGACCATGTCAATGATTTCTATACCAGATAACTTCTTCGAGAAAAAACAAAACCTTGAAATTTTGGATAGCATGTATCTATTTTTTAAAGTCTTGGAGGCAAAAAATATGCTGCTATTTAACTGAGGGGGAGGGAAGCGCTTGGATCTATATAAGGGGTCCCAAAAAAACTCTTGCCTGCTTAGGAAAGGAGAAGCTATTTGCAGTAGCTTCCAATATTGGAATAATTTTTGGCAGCGTGATATTTTTTAAATTGCCCAACATGAACAATGTTTTCCATGAGCAAGAGCTTTTATTCCAATGTGTAACAGCTAATTCATAACTTCTTCGGATTTCAAGTTTTGTTTAGATTACTGTAAATTCAACAATCATTATTCAAGACACACAAAATGTGATCACAATATTATTCGAAAACAAACCAAACTACAGTCGAGTCCCGACTTATGTGAGGGATGCGTTCCAAGACTCCTTGCGTAAATCGAAATTTCGCGTTGTGAAAAAATATAAGCATGCAAGTTTTTTAGAAGCATACCAAATTCTTTTAGACATTTATAAACACTCCTCAAACTGCTTTAAAGTATTCCTCAATTGTACATTACAGTTTCTTACATAAAAACTGTACTTTTACTGTATTTGAAAAATAAGAAAAGCTGTTTTATTCAACATGAAATACTTTAAGATGCACAAAATGAATGCTCAAGGGGAGGGAAAGACCTTAAATAAAACAACACGGTACGCATAGTATGTAGTAATAATAAAATGCTGCACTATAACAGTACGTGTTGTGGACTACGAATTTGCGTTAACTATAAATTTGTTACTCGTGAAAAAATCGTGTTATAGCCATTTCGCGTAAGTCGAATTGCGTTGTAGCGGGAGTCGATTGTATACGAAATAAATTCTTCAAATACATCGAGCAAGACATTGTGCTTAGAAAACAGATTTGTGTGATGGGGTCACATTAAGTGCAACATATTCTGTAATTCAAAATGAAATACAAACCTCTTCATTAAGATTACTGACAAGCAAAACAGTGCTTAGAGGTGCAGCTGGCAGTCTAAGCCCAGCAACACCTAAAGCTGCAGCAGTAGTTGCTGCAGGTGACAGAGCAAAACTTCCGAGAGGCAACGCTGAAAGATCAACCACGTTTCTCACTAGTGGAAAGAAAAAAATGTTCAAGTTAGAAAAATTACGAGTTATATAGTGCACATTAAATATATGTAACAAAAAAAGACGTGTAATATTGTTTTCCCCAATAATTTAAAAACACAATCGGATTCTGAGGATTATTGAATGCTTTTAACATACAAGATTTTTTTTTTTTTTTGAGGTAAAAAAGTTTTTACTAAAAAACAATGAACATAATGTATACATACCCCTGCCAAAATTGCTTTTCCAAAATGAAATGAAATAATTTTATAATCAATATAAATGTGCATCTATGTATACCCTTTTAGCACTACATAAAAGAAGTTTATTTATATTTATACAATACAGTTGACAATTGATTTTACGAACCTGTTATTTCTCACAGCTTCATAAACAGTTTACCCAGGGTTCGAAAATAATATTATCGAAAATATCCGATATTTTGATACAAATAGAATATTTTGATATCTATCCAATATTTTCAAGTAGCACAAACTGAGTCTTTAAAATAGTAAATGCATCCTCAAACCACTCTTTATTTTGTCATATTATAACTACAATATCTACACTTAAAATTAAGGTTTCTTTCATTATTTATATCTAATATTTCAATTTACATTTCTACAAATTTCAATGGACTTAATTTAGCATTAGCTGTTCTACTCATTTTTCTTCTGTTAGCTACTTTTAGTTATATAACTTAGAAATAAATATTATACATTTGTCAGTGCACAATCATAAGACATTTTTTTTTTTTTTGAGCAATGTTTAATTAGGCACTTTTAACATGAATTAAAATTAATACATTACTAACTATTGGACCCGTGCGAATCATTTCATAAGGAATTTCGCTCTTTAAAAATTTCAAAGAAAGAACATTATGAAGAACCGAAAAAAGTAAGCGCACAAGAGAAGGCATGTAATTTGAAGACATCAGTAACAAAACCTCCTTAAATGTTGTGTTTTCAATGCAAACATAAACATCATTAAAAGTGTAGATGAGTGACTCGTGAAAAAGCAGTAATTGTGCATGTGAAAAAACACGTCGTGGCAAATACAGTCCTGCTCATGTGAGCATCTGACGGGAAAAAAAAGAAACATTAAAGAGTTATTTATTGGCACAGATTCGAACTGGCGCCATTGTGCACCACCAGGGCTCGAGATACACGGTCGCCCGTTCGCCACTGGCGACCAAATATTTTTAACTGGCGACTATGTTTTCAGCTTTTTAGTTTATTTTTTTCCCATGCTGTTTTTTTTTCTCCCCAGTCTGGTTTGTGTAATTAATTTGTATGTTAAACATTCTCTAAATGAACTTCATGAATTAGAATCTACTTCAGCCTCATTTGAAAATCACTTTAAAGACAGTTACATTGAATGGGAATTATTTAGGCATTCAACTAAGTAATGTTGATACCATAATATTTGAGACTGATAGGAAGAAAATAATCAATGGTGGAATAATTTATCTGCAGGAACGATATGTAGATGATGATACTGAACTGAAAAAAGGCACCTCAGTGTTTGACACCTTTACTTGGCCGATAGAAAATTTAGAAAATTTCGGGGAAACAGAAATCACAGTTCTTATCAAGCACTTCCAAAAACATCTTTTCTCCCACAATGGAATTCCATATGAAATAAATCTGAATTCATTACGAAAGAATGGTATGAATTTAAAGAATGGTAAGAATTTAAAGTGTTGCGACAAGGATTAAAAATAGAAGAGTTGCAACAAAATATACTTTTGAATTACAAACGATTTCCTCATCTTAGCCACTTCTTTGAAATCAATGCTGTTCTACCAACTTCAACATTATCTTGTGAACGTGGTTTTAGTCACATGAACTTAATTAAAACAGATATGCGGTCCACAATGGAAGCATCAACACTGAAGGACCTTCTGATGGTTCACATGAATGGTCCTTCAATTCAAGACTTTAACCCGCAAAGAGCTATGGACAAATGGTTTTTCAAATCCACAAAATCAAGACATACACAAGGACATATGACAAAAAAAGCAGCAAACAAACCAATGACTGGAGGAAGAATTCAAGAGAAACTTAAAACTTGTTCGCATCTCCCTTTTTTTTGCTTCATACATTTAATTCCCTGCCAATTTATGTCATTTCAAGTTGTAAGTATATGATTTTCATGTGTTTTTTAAAGTAACAGAAATGTAGCTTAAAAATTGAAGACTTTGAAAGCGGGGAGGGGGGGGGGATTTTTTTTGCTGGCTACCAGAATTTTCTGCTGGCTACTTGTTTTTTTCAAAAACCTCGAGCCCTGTGCACCACACTCCAGCAAACCTACCAATTGCGCCTTCCTTTTCAAATGCTATTCATTGAAGGAATGCATAATAAAAAATAGCAAAAAAAGCTTTTACCCGAAAAAAAAATAAGAGGAAGAAATGGAATTTGATTAAAGAATGAGGAAGATCTCACGTGGCGATTGAAACAAACATTCTAGAGAAATAATAAATTAAATTGAAAATAAGTGTTTTTATTTTTGAATATTGAACAATTTCCCATAGCAGGCTGATTTAACCATTTCGGCTTAAATGCCTGCTCATGTTTTTTTTTTTTTTTTATCGAACACTTAAAATTCAAAATCAAAACCAGTTGGACTGAGCCCATTTTTTAAGTGTAATTTTTCGAACGTATAGACAAAATGCATTGTTTTTTCAGCCGAAAGCAGAGAAGTAGAAAATGATTTCTTACTAATGAAGTTGATAATTTTAATGTTTAATATCGTATTCGAATAAATAATTAAAGGTTTACTGGGTGAAACTTGTAGTTTCAATTAGGCGTAGTATATTTTTATTTGTACAAAAAGTCGAACACTGCTATTTGAAAAATCTACATTTCAGCATACAATGAAAATGTTTCTCTGCACAAAAAGGATTCCCTTGAGGTAAATCTAATACTTTTTTATGCTAACATTATGCTTAGTGGTCTGGACGGAGTCAAAGCTTAAAAAGAAAAGAAGAACACCCTTCGATTAACAGTCAACTTATCTGAATGATAACTGTAGCCCGCATAAAAGAGTCGAAACACCAAGTAGCATTCCCATTGCATTTATTTTATTACCTGTGTTATCTGTTGTATGTTATGAGTACATGTAATGCGTAATATTAATGTAAATTTGCTATTATGTCAGACAGTCCGAGCTTGTACGAAGTTCAGATAGTTTGTAGCCAAACACTCTACCGAAAAAAACTTATCAATGTAACCGAACAACTAAGTCCAGTGCTTTTAAGCTTTATTAAGAAAAATCCACACAAGTTAATTTTTCATACCAAAAGCGATGCAAAAAATTGAAAAATTGTATTAGAACTTGGATTTAAAAAACAAAATCTGCATAAAAACTACAGGTTGTATCAAGGTTTTGCAACAGCAAGGGGCGTTTCCGAAAACTTGAGTTTTAGACCGTGAGTCTATTTTTCGTCATTAGCCGGCCTGATAAGTTTTAAAATGAGGGGGGGGGGGGCATTTCTAAGAGATAAGAAAGATCTGGTATACTGACAGAAAAATAATCCACAGAAATAATATATAAGATAAGACATTGAAGAGAAGTGTTTTTATTTTTGAAAATTTTTACGATTTGTTATCACAGCCTTCTTGAACCGTTATGGCTTAGATGGCAGCACGTGTTCATCATTTAACAGCACGGTTAAAATGCAAAATAACTTGAACTAAGTTCTTTCTTAAGCGTAGCTTTTCAAATGTAGTAAAAATGTGATAGGCTTTTTGTTTTTTTTGCAAAAAGAAGAAAAAAAAATATTTTACCCTTCGAATTGAGGTAGTAATTTTTTCTATTTGTACAAAGAGTCAAAAACTCATTAGAAGAATCTATGTTTCAATATACGATTTATTATTTTTTTCTGAACAAAAAACATTTCCATTGTAATTTGAAATCTTAAACCTGATACTTATATTTTCACTTACGTTATGCTTTAATTCTCTTACCGGAGCCAAAGCTTTAAAAAAAAAAAGCCTTACAATTAAGAATCAATTTAGCTCCATGTTGCATCAAGTGTCCATAACAGCAAGGAGCGTTTCCATCTCATTTATTCTATTCCCCCATATTTGTTATTAAGTGTTTATGCAATGCGTGATATTTCTCTAATTTTTTGATGCAGATTGTTCGGGTATGGGCCCGAACACTAATTCTCCTGGTTACCAGTCGAACACTCTGCCGATCAAGCTATTCAGCTTTGTCGGTCACAGTGCAAGTTAAAGTTATAAATTTAATCAAAACCTCATTCTGGTTCTTTATAAAATAGGTTTCTTGACAGAAAAAACAATTTTTAAACCGGAGGTCTCTTTTTCGTCATTAGTCTACACGATAAGCTTTAAAATAAGGTGTAAATCAAAGAAATTGATAAAGAATTGAGGAAGATTTCACGTAGAAACAAAAAACAGGCTACAGAAATAATATATAAAGATAATCTCATTAATATAAAATACAAGTAAAAAGAGAATATATAACATTGTTATATTAATGATGTATCAATGTATCATAAAAATGTAGTACATAACTTGTTGGTTATGTTTAATAATAAATAAAATATATTTCTATATGCTTAAAGTACTTTTTTTTATAGAAAATACCATAGTTGAAAAATAAATGTTGAAAATACCATGATATTTTCCAAACAAATATCGGATATATTTCGTGATATATATTGGCGAACCCAGGAGTTTCCCCAGTCGCAAAATGTATTTTATTGAAACAATCACTTTTCGTGGTACTCAAAGGTTCATAAGTCAAGCGTCAACTGTATAACTTTCCAATAATTAACAAAAACTCTTTAAGAGCAATGTTAATGTTGCTTACTTTATAGAAGTGTGAACGACCACCTTCTCAAAAAAAAAAAAAAAAATTATGGAACAGAACTTTCTCCTATGAATGTAATGCTAACGACCTCATTATCTTTGAAAAAAAAAAAAAAAAAAAAAAACTTTCCATTACTTTGCAATCGAAATTAGCAGATACAATCACAAAAGCGGTGCACCGTCCTTTTTAAGTTTACGTTGTTAGTAATATTTTACTTAAGAAGCTAAATACCATATCGCCTTTTTCTATGAAGTTCCTCAAGGAGGTTTTTCTGAAAACATGAGATTCAGGTTAGTTTCACATTTGTTTCAGGAGAAACACATTACCATCTAGATAGGACCTGAATGAAGTAACATTGTTGATGAAAAAGCAATTCTACCTCATACTTACGATTTAACTCTTTCCCTCTCCTTATTTTATTAAGGGATTAAATGTTTTTCTTGACTTTTGACAACAGCAAAGAAACTGTGGTCAATTTGGCAATCATTTCATATTAATTTTAAAAGAAAAAGATAATTTAAAAAAATCTAGAAATACTAAAAAAACACACACAACTTTAATTAAAAAACGATAAAACTAAAAAAAAAAAGAAAAAGAATTGCCTGAAAAAACAAACATACAGTGAAATACGTTGAACACGAAAACGTTTAACATGAAAAATCGGTTTACGCAAACTGGAATACGATCCGGACTGTATACTGCGCACTTAAACATAAATCTTTTAACACGAAATTCGTTTAAAATGAAAAAAATTTCCGGTCCTTTCAGCTTCGTGGTAAAACGTTTTCCACTGTACTAAATAATGCTGAATTTGCGTAACTTGTAATTAATTTCTGACATTTTTATTGGAGCATTAGAATTTCTGTATTTAATCCGCAAAAACATCCATAGTCAATTTTTCCATCTAAAGTATTCATGAAACATTGAAAAATTCTAATTTTTAATTAATATTGATGATTACTAACTTTTAAAAATATAAAAAGGGTTCAAAAAAAATTTTGAATACAAATAAGGGGTGTCAAAGCTACAAGATTACATTGTAAACATAAGTGGGCGAGTTTTACATGAGCGGATGCAATTGGATTCTGAAACGTCGACTAAAGAGTAAAAAACTGCTAAAGTGCGTAAAATGTTAGTTTAATCTGTAAAATTTGAAGGAGAAGGAGGGGATAAATTTAATTGGTGGGAGCATTTGTGAGCAACATACTTCAAAACTGTCCACAGCGATCCATAAATTAAAAAAAAAATATGTTACAATAAAGTAGCACATTTTATTCACATCTGCAAAAGAATTTAGTAAGCATTAAGCAAGACAGAAACAGAAAGTTAAACAATCAAGGCATTTCAAATTCAAAGAGCAAGATCAGATAAAATGAAGCAGAAGAGAACATTCATTATTAATTGGCAAATGCATTACCTCCGGCACCAGCAGCATAAGCTGTTAAAGGTGATCCTAATCCAGGGGCCGCAGCAAAGGGGGAAGCCAAAACACCCATTGAACCTTAGGCACAAAAGCATCGACCTTGTCAGACAACTCAGCGATTTATACAGTCATAATACATTTAAAGCTCAAAACAGAATAAATGCTTCAACATTAGAAACTTAACACACGATATTTTCACAGTAGGGCAATTCCATTTCAATAGACACATCACTTGTAGAACAAAACATTCTTCTAAGACTCCAAATATATTAGATTCAATGGTAGAAATAGGAATTAAAATCCAGGCATCATGATGGAGCCTAGTAACGTTTCCAGGCATCGAAACAAAAAACCTAAGTGCCATGTTAATAAAAAGTTCATATCATCCAAATATTTTATTTTAAATTTTATGAAACACGCTGCCCATCTCATACTTGCAAAATTTGAAAAAAATTGATTTTTCACAGTGAAAATTAATTGTATTTGAAAATTACTATTACAAATTCATCCTTCCGCCTAATCAAGCGTTTTAATCACACGGAGTCGGGAAAGAAAAGCTTCAGCAAGAATTCAAAACTTTAGGCATCATATTCAACACTTAGAGCAGGAAATCTAGGCATAAAATCAAAATTTTTGGTTGAAAATGCGACTGACAACCGCTTATTTTTGCACGGGTTAATCTTTTATTTCATTGCATGAAAATTTTATGAAGTATCAGTACTATTACTACTTCATGTTAAAGCAAGATTTCCAGAAGCCATACATATAACTTTTTGGCTCAGTAAGAATTGTACAGCATTTTGTAATATGTCAGTTAACAAGCCATTTAAATATTGCCTCTGGAAATCTTCAAAATTCAATTGCATTATGGAGAAGTGGAGTCCATGTCTTTCTAAATTCAAGCAACCTGCTTTCAGCAAGGTTGCCGACTACTATACCAAATGGATTAGCCCATAACAAGGATGAAACTGCAGTCTCTGGATGTGATAATCGGGCTGTCAGTATATTGCACGTGGTTCTGCTTTAGCCCTGGCTTAAGGTTGTTAACTTTACTTACCGTTTATATGATAAATTTGGAGTTTTTGTAAAGTGTTTTGCACAACAGTTGATATGGCTATTAACCATGGAACTGTCCAGTAATTATTTCACAAAAGTTAGACAAGTTTAGGAAAAATGGCATGAAACTTAATAATGAGAAGATATGGTTAGCAGTCAGGATTTTTCACTATGCAATTAAGCAAGTTATTTACAAAATTAACAATAAATAGTACAAAAAAGTAACAAAATACAGATAATATTTAGCACACTTAATACCGGGGAAAAAGGGCGGGCTCAGTAAGATTTTTATGATTTCATTTCCAAGAATCACAATGCAAGATAAAAGACCCAAACTATTAATAAATTTAGATTAAAAATGTACATAGATAAATCACTTCACAAAATTTTAAACTCAGTTCTAACATAAAAGACTAAACAAAACTTACTAAAATGTTTACCTGGTAATCCCAGGTTATCCAAAGCAGGATCTCCAATAGGCAGGCCAGGGTTCGTGAAGTCACGGCTTTTATCATTGTTATATTTGACATTCAAGTTGGTCAGTTTCGAATATTCCACTCTTAACGTACAGCAAGAATTGTAAATATTCTGCCCGTCTAAAGACTGATAGAAAGAAGATTTTTAATTATGATTGAATAATCTGCATACATACATCTACATTGGGAAATTTTATTACGTTACTTACCAGTTTTGCAGCTTGAGCTGTGATCACATCAGGATATTGTATTAAGGCCTGGAATGTGCCTGAAATATATTGGGATAGTAACGTCTTTAAAAAAAAGTTCATTGAAGGAAAAAAGAATGCACAAAGACAAAAAATCACTTGAATTTTGAAGTCTTTAATTTAAATTATGTTTTTCCACCCTACTCGAGTTTCTTGTTCATACAAATGGACCGGAATGGATATTGAAAAGAAATTCGCACCTATCATACTATGACCGGTGATTTTCTAGATTGAGTAATACAAGGCATATCTATAAAAAAAGGGAAGGTCCTTAGGAAATGGTAATAAGATCTGGTTATTATGGCAAATTTTCACCTGTACGCTTATCATAAAGATTAAATTTAGTTATACCTTTATGGTATTATTTATTTCTTATCAATCTTAAATAATGGGAATCAGCAATATGGAAAATTTGTATTTGGATGAAGTTTTGCTTTTTTAGTTCAACTATGTTGATGTTTTTACCTGAAAACACCTCCCCCTCCCTTCTTTAAAAGTAAAATATGCTCAAGTTAATCCTTGAAGGAATGACAAAAATTTGTTCTCTTAATAATAATTTTAAACAAATGAGTTAGACTTATTCTCGTTGTCATGATAATCTTAATAATCAGAGCAACATCAACCTTGGTCAAGTGAGCAAAAAACAAATTCATGATAGCACAATAACTAGTTTAAAATCCAGAAAGATCAAATATTACCATCTGTAAAAAATAATAACAGAGACTTACCGCTTTTTGTAAAAGTAACAATTTTCAAAACTCTACCAACTCTTGAAAATATCTACAAGTACGAAATGAAAGTTAGAAACATACACAAATTCATCAGTTGTGGTACAAAAGTTAACCATCAAGTAAATGTAACAAGAAAAAATAACGTTCACATAACTAAGCATATGATTCTTTGTTCCAAAGCAGAGTTGTTCGGAAGTTAAGATTTAAATGTCTGATGCCTACGCAAATTCTCAAATGATTCCAATGGGTAAATGAAATAAATTTCTTTCTAGCATCACTTAAAATGGATATTCTGGAAAAACTAATGCAAAATTTTACATTACAATTCAAACTGCTGAATTAGGTCTTGTGTACAAACGTATTTCATGATTTTGGGATTGCAAAAGGAGAAGTTTTAAGAGGAAAAATAAAAAAATCTGCAAAGCATGCATTTAAATTGTAGAAACATAACATGATCAAGAAAATAATGAAGTTCTTTCCAATATTTTTTATTAAAAATATATAGGCACTCAAAACAAACTAGCAACTATCTTAAATGATAGTCAAACAATGAAAATAATCTTAACTTTAGACTTTGGTTACATAATAATAAAGCATTGCTGTACTTGAGCATAAATCAGTGATTATTGATTTTCTGTTACTCTTATTCCTTCCTTACCAGAAGACAGTACATTTTATTGAGCAAAACTGCATTAAAAATAAATAAACATTTTTTCTTAATGCTCCAACTAAAATGGAATACATGGAAAACAAACATTGAAGGTGAATTTGACCATTTTTCTCATAATCAGGGTTAGAAAATATGATATTTTCGAAAATATCCTATTTATATATATATATATATATATATATATATATATATATATATATATATCCAATATTTTCAATCAGCACAAACTAAAGTCGGCAAAATAGTTAGTCCTATATCATTATTACAATGTGTTGATTTAAAATTAAGGTTGCTTTCATTACTTTTATCTAATATTTCATTTTACATTTTTAACAATTTTAATGGAGTTAATATAGCATAAGCTGTTTTATTCATGTTTCTTCTGGTAACTACTTTTAGTTATATGACTCAGAAATAAAAAATACGCATTTAGTCCCTGCAGTCATAAGATATTTTCTTTTTTTTCTGAACAATGTTTAATATTTAATTAGGCACTTTTAATATGAATTAAAATTGTTACATTACTATTATTTTTATGAATATAAAATAAAAAGGAATATTATATTACTTTGCAATCTTAATGATGTATTAATATATCACAAAAATATAGTACATAATTTTTTGGTTATTTTCAATAATAAACAATATTACTATAATTAATAATAATTTTTAAATTGAAAATACCGTAGTTGAAGAATAAATATTGAAAATATCAAAATATGATATTTTCAAAATAAATACTGGATATATATCGATTGATATATATCGGCGAACCCTGCTCATGTTAAAATTTTTTTTTTAAATTTTAAATCACTCCCTTTTCTGCATGTAAATGCATGAATACATGATTTTTAGAAGAGAAAGATGAAAATATTTCGCTTTAACAAAATCACAAGCAATACAAAATACTACCTAAAAAGGCTGTGCACTACCTGATATAGGATTTCTAAAGTAACTGGATACAATTGGTTTTCGACTATAACCCTGAGTACAGTATTTGGTCCACCTTGAGTTTCTGATGATGTGTGATTCGCTAAAGCATGCGCAGCTTGTAAGGCCGCTTGTGTTGTGACATTCTAGGGGAGATAAAACATACATTTCAATAACTTTATACAATAATGCAAGTTTAATATTGCCACTATTATTTACAATTTAAAAATAACCACAAACTATTCCACATACTTCTTCAATTTTGCTCAAAAGGTTTTTTTTTTTTACAATTTCAACTGGAGGGAATGGGGGGGGGGGGCTGAAGTATGTGGTGGGGTAACAAACAAAGTGCAAGCAGTGGTGTTCCCATAGGGTATACTCCATAAACGCCGTATACTCTCAAACATTTTTTAAAATTTAACATATACCCAAAAGTTTAAAAAATTTTCATATTATGACATATTATGTATATGATTGCATACACATATTGTGCATAGCTGATTACTGGGAGTATACCCTCAGAACTTTTGATGGGAACATCACTGAGTGCAAGCATGTAAACAATTTCATTACATGTTCATTTAGAATTAAAAAAAAAAAAAAAAGCTTAAAACAAAGTTCCTAGCAAATTGATAGATAATCAACCTTCAACATGTTTTGCGCACAAGACATGTATAGAAAAGTAACTTAAGTCAATAATAATTGCCAATCAATTTTTATTAACACTGATATCTAATGAGCAATACAAATAAAATACAAGATGTCTGTTTGAGACATGGGCATGGGCAAATTTGCCAGTAACTTTCACAAGTGTCAGACACAGGCCAATGAGTTAAGCGGTTTAAATAACATTAAACAAATATTGATTTTTTTTAAAGTAAAAAGTAAAGGGGCAAAGAAATAGCCCGGAAAATCACAAGCACTAACGTATGAATTTGCTATTTTAACGCTTATTTGTATATTTAATTCGTCATTTTTATGTTGCTAAATTAAATAGTCTTATTCTATCATTCTAAAAATGTTTCATTGTAACTTAACACTTACTCCAGTTGGGTGTGAGTTGTCTGTCTTTAGTTCTTTGTGGTTGGAAAATTGGACATAGACATTACGCCCACGGACAAACGGGGCTCCAGAATTTGCATAGTAGTTGACCATGGATGTGGCACATGTTTCATCTGCCATTTCTAAAAATGCCTACAAATAAAATATTTACATTACAATAAATCAATGCATATATTTGTGTCCCCTTTATATTTATTTCACATGCAAATAAATGAAAACAAAATAAAAATAAATTACTACAGTAAATGTCTCCCCATTTATATGAAACACAAAATGCATGAATTGGAAGAGGGAGACCATAGTACTGCTTTCAGGGTGATGGTTTTTCATGACAACACAACCCAGTGGCAGAAACACCATAACACCGGAACATTGTCGCAGACAACGAAACTTTATCATGGACTGTTCTGTCTGCGGTAAAAAAAAAAAGGTTGTCTGCAAAAAGATAGATGTTAGGTGGCAATTCTAAAATTGCTTACATTAATAAACTTTATTATTTACCGCTTTAACACTTTTAAGCCTCCATTTTGAAAAATGTAATCTGTTTGCATTCAATATGAGAATTGAATTTTGAGTCCTTTTCTTTCCCAAGCTAACTTCGCTTTATGTAGAGGCAAATAAATGCAAAGTCTATTAAAACCATCATTTAAAGATTTTAAAATGAAATTCTGTTTTTGTTTATGAGTTAAAAATGTAAATGCTGAATAGATGGCTTAAGTTTAGTTTTGCTTTCCACAATATCAATAGATATTCATGATATGTTTATCATAGGCCTCTAAAATGCAAATAATTTAAAAATTCTAAAATAATTTCAAAAAATTAATTTCATTTATGAACCCTTTTTAATACTTTTGGAGCCTTCACTTTGAAAATAGCGATCTCTTTGCATCCGTTATGAAAATCGGGTTTTTTGAATTTTTGGTGTTTAGTATGCTTTGTTAAGAGGTAAACAAATAAAATATTCTTATGAATTTATTAAAATCACGAAATTTAAAAGTTTTAAACGAAATACTGAGAGTTTTAAGAGTTTCAGAGAGTTAAATGCCGAACCACTGCCTGAATTTTATTTTGATTATTTTTTTTGTTTCAATTATTTTAAGTATGTGCGCACGGAATTCCGAATTAACATTTATAGCATAATTAAGCATAATGAAGAATGGTGTAGGCATTAATACTTAAGGGGGATCCCCTCTCCCAAAGAGTGATGCCACTTAGGGAGGTGCTCTGTTTTTTTTTTGGGGGGGGGGGGGGTCACCTCCTGCCATGTTTCAAATAAATTATGTTTTTAATTTTTAATTTTTTTAATTGAAACTAGGTGCAAATTTTGCAGACAGATTATGAAGTTCTAAAAGCTTGTCACAGACAGCTACAAATCTTTGCCACTGGGCAACACAGCCATTAAGTGTAGGATCCCTCTAAGAAAATTCATTCTGAAACATCTTTAGGCAGTGAGAAACCTTGAACTGAGGGGACAAAAATATTTTTCTGTGTCAAAAGAAGAGCACTCCCTATAAACCGGTTTTACAGGTTTATCGTTTATTTCATATTAAACGTACTGCACTGTATTATGCACCTAAAATGAGCAGAAGTTAAAAAACAATTAATGGAGATTGCAGGGCTCCCAACACATTTTAGCTTTAGAAAAGAGTAAAAGAGGACCATTTTCAATCAAAAAGAGGACCTTGGGAGGACCACTCATAGTTAAACCCAGGGAAGCACCAAAAGGCAAATTAGTTGCCAGCTGGGGCTAAATTCATGAAGATAATTTGTTAATTAACTATAATAATGATACAATTCCTTTATCACCTGTGAAACTGATCTTTTCATCCATTGAATAAAATTATTTACACAAATGTTTGGATGGGAGGGGGGGGGGCACTTAGTTCAGCACTTAAATAGGCATAATGATACATTTTGACTTGAACCAGGGATGCTGGTAGTCTCACTGAAGGATAGATGAAGCTTAAAATTATTTTTATGTTTTTCTGTCTTGTAATACTTCTTAATAGCGTTATCATACACCAAACAAAAAAACAATATTCTCTTGTTTTCTCCAGTTTCTAATTTTGTTCCCATTTTCATCAGTTTCATCGAACTATTTGCTGAGAAATTTGCACTTCCTCATGACTCACACTGAAACCTAAAAAATATTGTTTTTATTTTCAACAAAGCTACAACTAAGTTTATAACAAAATCATTTTATATTTGAATTTTAAATTTAATCTCTTATCACAGTTCAAACCCTTTAGGGAGAAAAAAAAAATTAAGCACTTTTCAAGAGTAAAAAAATATTTTTCAAGGTACTACCCTAAATTCGCACTATAAATATTACATGCAGATTTCATTTAATGCTAACATATTAATAACAGAAAGTACTATAAAAAGTATAGGAAAATAAACTGCTTTTTCTACAAGAGATACACTTTGATAAAAGATCTACTGTATTGAAAGTTTTCCTAAAAATGTCTGAAATGCTTAATCACAAAGAGAAGCAGATCACATGAGGCTTAGTTTTGCAATTTTCATATTCAAAGTATATTTTCAAGAATCATAAAGCTTAGATTTAAAAAAAAAACTCCATGATTGCAAGGCCATGAGTGCTTTGAACTTTTATGGGGGGGGGGCTAATACCCCTCTTTAGCAGGCATGATGACAATAAAATGATGTACATAAATTCAACTTTATAAAATTTTATAATTCAACTTTGTTTCAAATACAAACACTAAGTTAAAATGTTATGCACTCAACTGTTTACATTTAATATCCCTCCCTCCCCCTATAAAAAACAGTAATAACCGAAAATAAGCTATTAATAATTAAAATTATGTTTGCAAAACTAGAAATTTGAATTAAAAACAAAAAGTTATTAATTTTTTAGTTATTTTAATGAAGATTAAAATCGAGTTATCTAATGTAGCATGTCAAAACAACTTCAAATTGCCAAAAATATAAAAATATTTATTAGATGCAAAACGATTGAAAGTTCAGATAAGCAAATTTTCAGGAACCAAGTTCAATTTTGGCATATTTCCCATAAAATAAATGTATTTATTTTCTACTAAATTAAACATAAAACATGCTAATCTAAGGTAGCATTGGGAAAATAACATTCGATTGGGCAAAATATTTTAATATTTTCATGATGCAAAAAGATTGAAATTTCAAATGCTAAAATTCATTTTCCGCGAAGTCAGAGTAAGTTCAATGTTGCCATGGTTTCCAAAATAATTACTTCGTTAATTATTGAAATTAAACGAAAAATAAGCTAATCTAAAGTAGTTTAGGTCAAAATAACTTTCTACTGTCAAAAACAATAAAATATTTTCAAGATGCAAAAGGATTGAAATTTCAAACGCGAAAAGTAGTTTTCCGCGAAGTCCGAGTAAGTTAAATGTTGTCATGGTTTCCAAACTAATTCTTTCGTTAATAATTGAAATTAAACGAAAAATAAGCTAATCTAAGGTAGCACATGTCAAAATAACTTCCGATTGTAAAAAACATCAAAATATTTACAAGATTCTAAAAGGATTGAAACCTCAAACACGAAAGCAATTTTTCACGATACTGCATATCGAACATATGTTCAGAAAATTGCACTGATGAAATATTTTTAAAAGAATTACAAGCAATCTAAAGCATGTTTTAGATTGCTTGTAATGATTTTTGAAAGAGATCAAGCAATGAAGAAACTTTTCATACTTTTACAAGGCTTTCAAGCACTTGGAAAAGGAACTCTTTTTTTTTTTCTTCTTTTTCTTTTTTCAGGAACTTTTCAAGGTTTTTCAAGGGCATAAAATTTACAAACATATGCGCCTGTAAAAAAAAAAAAAAATGGCGCATGCGCCACGAGATTACTTCCGAATTCATTTGCAAAAGAGGTGGTTCATAGCAGCGTTACTATTACAGTCAAACGCACAACAACTCTAAATCCCAAGGGACCGGCTAAAACGTTCCGAGTTATGGGAAGTTTCCACAACAGTCTCAAGAGCTTGGGATCCAATGAAAAGTTTGAGATAAAGGAATATTCTAGTTATCGAGATCCGAGATAGAAAAGTTCATTCGTTACTGCAAACGTGAGGCTGAAATTCCGAGAAATATCGGTAGCACCCTGCTCCGCGATTCGACGTCATAACTCCTCCCCCAAACCTCTTTTTTAAGAATTTCCATGCTGCAGCGGTTGAAGGAGAAGTAATGACGTCAATCTGAAGCGAAATAGTAATACGGGAAAGTCAGGTTAAGGCCGCGTATTTGGGTGTACAGTATCTTTTAACGTAATGGAAAACTTTTAAAATCTGATTTTTAAGTAAAAACAATATAAAAACAAAATGTTAACTAGTATGTTGTGGCCATCACGAAACGTTCTTCTATATTTTTCTTTTTTTTCTGATCCCTCCCCATGCTTGACGAGGAAGCAATATTCCCAACAAAAACAAAATTACACATGAAAAAACTTGACGACCATCCCAATGTCTGCATTATTGCAAAAGCAAAGCAAAGAGCGAAAATTGAAAGTTATTTTAAAAGCCTTGCTTGAATTAATTACAAATATTTTATTTGTTAACAAACATAAGATGGCAACAGTTAAACATTTTAAATCATTGAGATAATATTTCCGATCATTTCCATACAATTAAAATCACGAGAAATACGCAGACGACAATCTATTACGATTTATCTTTCTTATTGTTGCATTAATAAAAATATTTTTATTCGCAAAAAAAAAAAAAAAAAAAATCAACACCTCTTGGAGCGATTGGCGTCAAAATTGAACCAAAGCCTGTTTACATATGGATTCACATATATTCCAAATTTCAACCAGAACGTAGCATTACTTCTTGAGATAGGGCACTCACATTGGAAAAAAAGAACGGGCGATTGCGCTACCCCCTTTTTAGCTGTTGACACCAAAATAAAATCAGTTCTTATACCCACTAAGGGCTACTTGCCAATAAAATTTTCTTTCATTCCGTTCATTATTTCTTGAGATACAGCAGTCACAATTGACGACAAAAAACGTTCTATAGCTCAACCCCCGTTTGAGTTATTGACACCAAAATTGAATCAGCACCTGTTCCTGTTAATACCAACATATGGACCAAATTTTGTTTGATTCCGCCAGTTACTTCCTGAGGAATAGCAAGCACGCGTAACTCGAAAAACGTCCCATTGCTCCACCCCCCTTGGAGGAATTCGCGCCAAAAACTAATGGGCACAAGTTCCCATAGGGGCACATATGTGTACTAAATTTCGTTCGATTTCATGCGGTAGTTTTTGTTGTAGAGCGGCCACAAAAAACTGGTCACACACAGACGTGACACACATACATACACACACACACACACACATACATACACACACACATACATACACACACACACACACACACACACACACACACACACACACACACACACACACAGACATTTTCCAAAAATGGTCGAAATGGACTCAGCACACCTCAAAACGTTCGAATCCGTCAAAATTCGAAAATTTGCACGAATCCAATACTTTCTTCTATATATTAGATATAGAAGAAAGTAAAAAGCGGTCTAAAGCGGACTTAACCCTAAAAAACGGACTTTGGCGGAAAAGCGGACCATTTGGGAGCACCGAGATTGGAGGAGATTTTTTTCTTTCATTCATTAAGTTTTTAAATTCTTAGCCAAAAATAAAATTATGGTTTTTTCCTTTCTAAATGTTCCTAATTTTTTATTTTTTAGAAATAATAATTCTTTTGGTAACTTCAGAAAGTATTGAATAGAATAAATGAAAATAGATCTCTTAGCAGCAATCATTATAACATGGAAGTAATTTACAATAAGGAAAAGAAAAAATGAAAATTAAAACAATATTTTTTAACTGAAAGATATCAAATTGTGCTATTTCTCTTTTTAAACACATTTAAATGAATAATTCTGTCATATCTTTCCATTTTGTCACAATTCTACTTCACGTTAAAAAAAAAAAAAAAAAAAAAAAAAAAAAAAAAAAACTCATCAAGTGCAAATTGAAAGGTCATGCAAGGTTGCAAGTCATGCCCCCCCCCCCCCCCATGTGAATAAAAATAGCCTGAAGCAGCATTTTGAGGATTTCCAAGAAATTCTCCCCCGGAGAAGAGAATCCAAACACATTTCTAGTAGGGTATTAGTCTTATGATTCCATTCCGCCAATGTCTGTGCCTAAATGCAAGTAAGAACCCTTTCAAAACCAGAAGCTAGGTCCACCCTTGCCCTCAGTCAATGTTGTCTTAGCTAGTATTTTTTTTATTTCTTTATTATTTCACAACATGGTTTACTTGCTTTCACTTCTAGAATAAGATGGCAGTTTCTGGGAATTTGGTGCACCCTGTAATTAATAACACTTTCTTCTTAATTATAATAAAAGAAAATTGAGAAAAATTACTCTTCATAAAATTGATCTTATCAATAACCCCCCCCCCTCCTCTAAAAAACAACAACATGGAAACCGGTAAAAAAATCGGGGAGTGGTGTTTTCTTTCATTTTATATCCCCCCACCCCAAGATCACAACTGCTAATTAACAAGATGAGCATCTTGACCTTGTCCTTGAGTGTTTAGAACGCGCGATCTTCAGAAACATTTTTCATCAGTGAAATTCTTTGCACGTGAAGCAGATCAAGGCCATTGAATTCCACTAGCCTTGCAGAACGATAATACAACATTATCCAACGTTTACGGATCGCCGAACCCTAGCCAAACACGTGCAGAGGACAAAAAAGACAACGTTAGATAAAGGAAGGAGAGGAGAGGGGGAAGAGGGAATTAAAAAGCCAATTGTTGGTGAAGCAGAGGGCGGGAAGAACTGCGAAAATGGCGCGTATATTTCCGTTTGGCGGGAAGGCAGGAACCACGCCGATGCCCACCTTCCCACAACCAGAATGGTGAGCCAACGTCCGTGACTCATCTTTCAAGGTCAGCAGGCCATGACACTCCTCCGTGTCTGATGGAACTCTTACTTTCAAATTCCTCTCCTCTCAGTTTGCAGCCAGTGGAGATGCCTATTTATTCTATTGGCGAACGTGGGGCACGAAAAAGTAATGGATCATCATTCACGTTTGTTGTGAAAAACACGCGAAGAACTAACAGTATCAGAAAACAAAATGTACAAGTTCACAAATAGCTGACTATTTTTATGAAATAAATGAAATTAACTGGTGGATCACATGTCTGTTCATTTCTAAGAAAAGCGTTAAGAGCTCTGTCAGCCTAAGTCAAAGACTAAGATGCAACTGATTTGAAAAATAGGATCTCAGTTTTACAAGGCATAAGGAGTAGAAAATACGGAGGGAGGAGTACTTCATCACTGTCTCTGAAAAGGATGTGCTGCTTAGGTACTGCTCTGTACAGGCTATGATCTCCTTGGTATATACGTACTTACATTATGTTATACTGGGATCTTTTTTGAGATGATTTTGAAATTCATCCTTTCAAAAGAACCTTTGGGACTTTTACAATGAGTTAAGTCCCATCCCTACCCTCAAAGTAAGACATTAGACTTCAACTGAAAGCACCTACACGTTCACATTTCGTTTTTACGAAATATCCTGAAAATTCAATTATCGACAGAAACCTGACTGTTAAGTTTCTTTTTTTCCAGCATTGGTCCGCTGTTATTACACTTCGAGTACTTCCCAAGATCCAGCACAAAGCGAACGTTTACTTTTTCGGTCTTAAAACTGTAAAACCTAATCATGAACACCACATATTTTAAAAACAATGTAACTTGCTTTTCTGTAAATAGTGTAGTATTAAACAAATTAGGTAAATTTACTGAAGTCTACATGTTATTTCCATCGCACTTACACACGATCCCCAACATCAACATTTTAGTTGATGTTGGGGTAGTAGTAGACTACCATAGTACCATATCATAGTTTAATCGACTACCATATGGAATTTTGCGATTCGAGATTAGAAATAATATATCATTGGTCAGTATGTTTTTTGAAAAAATCTCGATTATATCTGTTTTTTTATTAATTGAAAAAACAAAGACATGAATGCGTTGAGCACAAATATTAAAATTTTAGGAAGTAATTTTTGCTTACATAGTCTATTTTCAATATTTTACAAGTCTTAAAAATAATGTTATAAGAAGTTCGGTCAATTAAAACCAAATTACTCGTGAGCCCCATATTGCTGCTACGAGGTTTTACTATAGGTTTAAGCATAAATGGAGTATTTTCCCAGCATTCCAAATGAAAGTTCTAAAGCAATCCTATAGAGCACAAACGTGAAAAGTGCTCGAAACAAATTATCAAAGACTGACATCAGGAGGCTCATCACATACCTGATTCTTTCCTTTGAGGAGTAATACGTTAGTGACACGGCCAAATGCAATTCCCAGATGGATGATGTCTGTCTCACTGGCATCGCTGGATACGTTTCTGATATGAACAACGCGGGAAGGCTTGCCACATTGCGTCTTGTCGAGTTTTACCTGAAACCAAGTCATACTAGACATAAATAACACAATTTTTCTTTTAAAAAAAGGTAAAGATTTCCAAACGAAATATAGTTAACGTCACCAAATAAATCACGCATCCCCATACTAATAAGTTATACCATTATCACTTACATCTAATCTGCAAAAATCAAAATTTTTCTAATAGCCTAAAGAGTTCAAAAATGCTTTTTTTTTAAAAAAATTATCTAAGTAAGCACAAAACCCTAAAGAATGAAGGAAATAAATCTTAGACTAAATAACACATCAGTTTATTTCAACAGCAAACAATTTTTCTCCACTAAGAATTTCTCGAGTTTTATGCTGACATTCGGACCATTTTTATTAACAAAGCTTGAATTTCTAAAATTATCCATTGGGCGATTCTCGAAAAAATGTCTCGTGCATAACGATAAGTTTTTTATTTAATTCAAGCAACTATTAATTAAATATGGGATTAACTTTTATGCTTTGATAGTATATTAAAGCCTGTATTATTCCCCAACAGAATTATTTTTTGGAAGGCTTTGGTTAGCTGGAAAAAATTAACAACTTAGCCGGACGTTTTCGAGAATCGCCCTACTCCTATTAAGTGATCGATAAACGTGTCGCTGTTCATGCACTAAAACACGAAACGAAAAAAATAAAAATGGTACCCAATTGATAAGTTGATTAAAATGAGTGGTCCCTTTTAGGGTGATCCGGTCGAACTTCTTCCTTAGTCATTTCGACCGGTCACGTGGAGAAAATAACAACGATTCACCAATCAAATGGCAAATTCATCACGTGATAGAGTTAAAAAACGATGGAGAAGTCAAATCTGAGGCATACAAGCATCGGGTTGTTGAGCTCTTTTGTTAGTACAACGATGAAATTCATCGTGCATTAAATTCGAAAGCTTTCTTTCTTTTTTTTTAAATGAATGAACGGCAACTATTTCAGAGCATCAATACAATTCAAATACCTTTTTGGCGTCATTGTTGTTTTCGGTGTCGTTGGATTCTGGACTCATTGCAGACCCATTGCTGACGGCGCCGCCACTTTGCGAAAGCAGTTCATCAGTTCCACGCTGAAAAGAAGACAACTACGTAAGAAACTAAATCGGCTTCTCATGATTAATACACAATTGTCAATATGAAGAAAACTCTTTAAAATTTCCTTTCAAAAAAGGTATTTAATGGCTGTAGTTTGGCAAAAACAGTAGGAATTAAAACTTTTTTTGAAACATTTTTTTTATATGCATTTTCGTCTCCCCCCCTCCCCCATTTTTTTTTCTTAAACTGCACAGGAAACGATGAACAAATTAACGCGCAACAAATTAAGCAGAAAATTTTTTAGAATTGAGCAAGAGTTTCAAACCTTCCACAACCCCCTTTTTTTTTTTTTTTTGAGCAATCACGATTGCTAACTGTTTTCATTTGACCGTCCTTGAATTCCAGTTCCTTTTTCAACCCATCGCCTCCCTCTGCAGCACCACCGTAAAACGGCCTCTCGATGCTGCTCCTCTAGCGAAAACCGTCTCCAGGTTGCGTCCATATCCTACACACACAGGCATACATATACACCTACACACACACACACACACACTCGTGATTGCGAAAAACATAATTTAAATTCCAGATGTCAAAATTCAAATTAATTTATAATTTTTTTTTTTTTTTTCCCGGAGAGAAAAATTTCCAGAGGTCTTCGCCAAACCAGGGACAAGCTCTTTCCAGCCATTAATGAATAAGTTATTAAAAATGTCAAATTTTAATATCCGGTTCTGCTAAACCATGGGGAAAATTTTTTGAGCCCCCCCCCCTCCTAAAATTTTGTATATGGGCGCCCTTGAACTCATTAATTTAATTTAGAACTAGAAACTGTACAGGTAGGTTTAAAATAAAAAAATAAAATGCCATCGTAAATTCAGACTCCCCAATAGTGGACACTCCCCGTTAACGGACAAAAAACTTTGATCCTGACGGTGTCCGCTATTGGGAGGAAAAAAAAAACAGTTGTAATTTTAAAAGCAGTCATTCATTGTCTTTTTGAAGCTGGTTTGAAACCAATTTACATTTTATAATAGCAAACTAAATGCTTCAGGGGAAGTAAGTCACTCGACGTTAAATTCCGGTTATCACAAATGTGCCATTTCAACTGCGCTTGCGCGCGGGACTATGCTGATTTCGAAACTCTTGCTCAAACTAATGAAAAACATTTAAATTTGTTAATATGAGATAAGAACAAATAAAAATTAGAAATTACAAAGCTGTCTTTGATTTAGTTTTTTACGCCTCGGTAAAGATTGAGTTTTGCGTCTTAATTATTAATGGATTCGGAGCCTGATTTTTCTATCAAACAAAGGCCCTTTTCAGGGCCAAATTTTTAACCTCAGATGAGCGTACTCGATCTGCAGCATCACTTCCAATACAAAGCGGAACCCTCAACCTAAATACAAATGTATAATACTAAGCTGTTTACGCCTAACGTAAAATATCCGCAAAAGACGGATATCTGTAATATTCCGATCATTTTTGAAGTACATAACGTGTTTTATGTTTACGTTAAATAAATATTTCCAAACCAATAAATATTGAAGTGTAATTTTTCTCGTTTCTTTATAAAGATTATCAGTTATTCATATCCGTAGTTTCACATAATATATCACGAAATCGCGGTGAAAATATTCTAATCGCATTCATTAATTCGTTGGGACCCTAGCTCAGCCTGACTATAAAAAAGCAACACGAAATCTTAAAACAGAAAGCCCAAAAAGCGAAGTCCGTAAGCAAGCGCAGTTGAAATACCCAGCCAAACAACGCTGCTTTCACCACTACACTTAAAACATACGGGGACAGAGACATAAATAACACATTAAACAAAATTAACATTGAAGAATAATATTAATAAACGATTGGTGGGAGTTTGCCGGGAAAAAAACCTTCCTCCGTTTAACCCGCCCATGCTTGCAATATTAAACACTGGCACGATGTAATTACTGGCAAGGTCAATTTAAGGACAGTTTCTATTCAGTCTTTATTGAGGTTAAAAAGGGGTGCTTCTTACATTACGATTCAATTTCCATCTATCACGGGCAACGGTTTTGCTACCCTTTCTGCAAAACAAGACACAACTACATGCAATGTTAATAGTATTGTTACAAGTCCAGCCACTTCAAAAAATTCTTTAAATGACGACACAGTTCTTGAGAAAGCACAGGAGATTTATTTACAACTATGTATAAGAAATATCGTTAGCAACTGCTAAATTAACCATAGCAATTAGGCAAATATCAATCAACACCGTAAACTCAAACTTACACATGTATTTACATCAAAATACGCGAAAACACAGCGCAAAGGCAAAACACACAATAACAGAGCTAACGGCTCAGACGAAATTCAAGACAGTTTAAATAGCAAAACAAACTCTTAATCACGCGCGGGGGCTATTTATAAATCCTAGAGAAGTTTCGACAAAATTCGAAATGCTTCTCGATGTTTTCTTTTTATTCCATTCACAAATGTTATCCGGGGACCATATACATCAGACGAATGTTGGGGGGTTGTATATTTATAACAAGAAACTATTTACAGGTTACGTTACTAAGATTATTTTAGATGAAAAATAATGGAATAAACTTCAAATTTAACCAGATTACAACAAATTAATCAGAAAAATAATTACTATTTACAGAATTTGTAACAGTATTACTCAGATAAACGTAATACAGATAACACAGTTGAATCCCAGAACAACGAACTTCAGTGTAACGGAATTCAAGCAATTAACCGGGATTGAACATTTATTTTGTTGAAACGGATATTTTGTTGCACTGGTATTCATTGAAATGAGATTTTACTCTACTTAAACAGCTGCGCTAAACTTCACAACATATTCTGTGAAAGAACATAAAACTTACAAGATGAAATGTTACAAAATTTTTTTTCATTGATTTGAATTCATGTTTATGTGTTTTATTCTTTTATATTGTACTTGGGAAAAAAAAAATATTTTTACTCATCCTAATGTTTATAATCAAATATTACGCTCATTTATAACAGAATTGGCACCAGCTTTTGCATCTTTATCAGATGGCCTTATTGGGCAACAATTTACTTTTCTAGAATATCAAATCATTGGGGAAAACAACGGCACTTAAGAAAAGATAGTTTTGACATCTGTCTTCTGTAATAGCTTTTGCTATATTATTGCCCGGTAATCAAAAACTGCAAGTTGAAAAGGCTTAAGGGCAGTTCATTTATCGGCCGTCCGTCCCGTCCATCCCGTTTTTTGACGTGACGGGCTGCCGACGGAAACAGAGTAGCATTCACATACGGTCGCCGTACATCAAAAACGTGGCTGAATTCACCGACACGAGAGCAGAACCAATAAAATGCTGCCCTAATTCTGACAGCCGTCAAATATCAAGGTTCTTCTGGTCGAAACCGGTCCCGTCCAACATGGCTTGCTGTCGTGGCAACCAGCAAAGAAAACCTGTTACGGTTGGAAGAAAACGGGATGGACGGGACGGACGGCCGATAAGTGAACAGACCTTTACTCATCATTCAGGCTTTATGATGACGATGAAGACACGATATAGCGAATTTTTACTATTCTACATCAAAAAATAGAAGATTGGCTTCATTTGTTTACATGGCATTTTTTGGCACCCCCACCTAACATATATATGGATACCATGGACACTTCCTGCGGCACTCCTTGACACTTCCTGCGGCACCCCAGGGTGCCGCGGCATTTTGTTTGAGACCCCTGCTTTAGGTCAAAGGGATTTCAGCTCAGATTTGGGATTGTTAAACATGCTGCATTATATTGTTTCACAAAAAATTAATAAAAGGATAATGCCCCAAAACGTCTTTTTTCTCCACAAAATGGAAAAAGTTCGCAAAAGTTTCTTTTGCAAAATGCGGACCTAAAATTAAAAACAAGGATCGATCCCTGCTAATTCATCATCATTCACCAGCCTTTTTAGAGAACATGTTATTACTAAATTAACTAAGGGACTGTCCATATATGATGTCAATTTTTTACAACACTTTTGATCCCATCCTCCGTGTGTCACACGTCACCCCTTATCATACTGGACGTTAATTAAAAAAAAAAGCGTGATGTCACACTTGTTACCCCTTCAATCCCGCTTGCCACAAACTATCACAATTTCATGCCCCCTCCCCCCCCCCGGTCAAAACGTGAACAGCATTCAGCTAAACAACTTCGATAAATGAATGGCATTTTACTTCTTTAGTCCTCATAAATGAACCTTTCTTCGCCTCATAAAATCTAAGCTATTCATTTATTATCCATTTAAAAAATAAAATATATTTGGTTGCTAGGACATATTACTTGTAAAACGGTCCAATGTTTATTTGCTAATACATAATATTTTGTAACAGTATATTTAAACAAAATAATAAATGATAATAAACTATAATTTAAAATTATGTAGAAGTTTCTTGGTAAAATCAATAAAATCACTGCTAGTAGGTTTTCACTAGGGTTTTTAATGGTAAAAACCCAATACTGCTCCGAAGCATTTAAGGGTGTGTGCCGCCGCTATAGGGGAGGGGGGGGGAGGGGGGAATATATAATTTATATGAACATTGAGGACAAAATTGTTATGAAGCAAATAATTTTGAAACAAGCAACTTTATCTTTGTCGACCATCTAATTAGACAGCCGTGCTTCATTTTTATTTAAAAGGCATAAAAATATCTTTTCACATCTTAGAATGCAAATAAATCAAAAACAAATATTTCATATGGACGAAATTCTCGGTAGAATCTGACGATCCGAGGGGGGGGGATTAACAAATATGCAGATCACAAATCAACTAAAAGTGGGAACTGCGCCGGCAAAACAACGCCCAGCACGTGATATCCCGGCGAAACGATTCCGCGAAAGATAAACCGGAAGCACAGAGCAGGCGTAGGTGTAGAATAAAAACGAGTGTCATGCGGCGGCGGTTAATATCTGAGAACCTTGACGGTTCATATCTTCCAGGCTCAAGCACACGACAAATATTTGCATGCGACTGTCAAAAATGGTACTCACGCAACGCCGGGGATAATGCGTTTTGGGAAGCACTGGCTGTCAAAACCACATTGCTGGTTGGTCGACAAAGACATAACGGTCCTCATTTGAATCGGATCGCAGTACGATTTGTTTTCTGTCAAAGAAACACGTGGTACGTGCATGTCAAAGAAGCCGACGCCAGGCGGGGTCGGGGTCTATGACACTCGTCTCACTTGAACCGACCAAAAAATCGAAAACAGCCGTGTTGATGATTTCAACTAAGAAAAATTACCGGGGGACAGTTCAAGACCTCCGTTTGTTTCCAGCAGCGGATTTTAGGGGGACCAAGGGGGCCAGCCCCTCAAAAGGATGAATTAATTTAACTATTTTATTTATTATTTTTTAATTGACTTCTCTCTCTCTCTCTATATATATATATATATATTTTGTTATAGTAATTTTATAAGAACGCAAAACCCAAGCAGCATATTTTGAATAAAAGCATTTTATTTGCTAAAGAAGTAATATTGGAGTCAGAGGCCAGAGTGGCTGAATACATTTAATTCACTGGTTTCGGTTCGAATTCAAAGGAACGTAACATCGCGATTCTTCCATTAATTCTTTGATGGAATCAATAATTAACTTTTTCTAAATATGTGTAGGCGTGCCCAAAAGAGTCATTTCGATCCAAGAAGCTATTTGCGAAATAAGATTTATTTTTCAGCTCCCCTCTTTAGGAGGGCGGGGGGGGGGGGACAAATGAATAAACAAAAATAATGGGAAATGAAGAATTCATTCTAATCGAAATCTTAGCATAATGATTGAATTTATTTAGCTTATTCTTTTTTTCTTACTTTTTTACCATTTATTACTTGGAATCTAAAAAATGAGAAATGCAAGTCAACAAATTTTTGCTTTCATGATAGATATTATACTACTAGTGAGTCGCCTGTCAACGTATGACGGGTGAAAATTGCTTCTGCTCTTCTACATTTGAACGATTGATATTTGAAATTTTAACCCTAAACACCAGTAGGTAGCGTTAATTTTCAACCACTCTTTCGTTTCTTCATTCCCCTGAAGTCTTACCAGTAAGACAGTTAAGTTACCGGATCGAGTTCAGCCTTGTCACAATAAAGCCTTTCCCTGCACGTTAAACATTACTAAAACACATAATCAAAATTATCATGCCGTGGAGCGAGTTTCATTGTTGAAATTCACTGGTTACTCCATCATCGGATATTATTTATATGAGGATTAGCATTAGCTTTAACAAAAAACTTATTCTGAGGTCTCAATAACATGAAAAAGAAGCACTAGTGTAGCCACACTATAGCCACATTCTGCCTTGAAATTCCGCTCACATCAATTGGGTTAAAGAGATAGAAAAATAAAAATTAAGCTAGCGGATTGAAATAACTAGTTTAACTATTTAACAATCGCGAGACCATTTCTTGGCTTCCCAGAGGACTTAACGAGTTGCTATCGTTTAGATTTCTTTAAACACCTGATATTTGATTCAGATTCACACTTAAGATTCTCTTATCTTTTCTTAGATCGAAGAGGTATGCGGAAAATAAAAAAAGGTGAGAGAAGGAGAAAAAGCTAAGCTGCCAAATGAAATTCAGAACTCTAAGGCAATATGTAACATTACGATCTAAATCTGAAGCATACATTTCTTACATGTAAGAAAAATGAATTTTAAGTCAAAAAATGTGTTGCGGCAAGTGGGTTACTTAGATAGACGTTAAAAAATTATGCAGATGCGACTCAACTGACGTGTAAAAATAAATGAAGCTTTTCATAGGTGAAGCTTTTCATAGGCTTCATTCATATTTCGACATGTTATTTTTTGACTGCTTAACCTTTTAAGCGCCAATGTTCCCAAATGAGAAAATCAACTTTAAAAAAATCGTAAAAAATAAAAGTATCGCTTGTGAGGACTTTCATCTTTTATTTTCTCTTTATTGCCAAAAATAAACTTGAATTTTTGAAAGTAAAACTAGTTCTAATTTGCAACTACTGTTTTCTAAAAAATTTCGGAAAAATGCCCTTTTTTACCGATTTTCACGGTGACAAATCAAAAAATTTATATATTAAAAAAATGCTTATATGTCCTTATATTCGAGAGTAACAACAAGTAAGGATCCTTTTGATGTCCAAACATGACCGATAATAATTTCCAACAAAAATGTAGACCTTATAAGCGAACAAACTACGTTGTTCTTAAAATACACCACCAGCTCAGTTATTCCATCCGAGGACTGCAGTTTCGTGCTTTTTAGCACTCATCAGCCCGGAATAGGAATCACATGAGCTGGTGGCGAAAATCCTCTTAAGGGAGCCAAGAGAGCCAAACAAACTGGTAGCTAATGTAGAAATAGACTACAAACTACGTTGTTCCCGATCGGGAACATTCGCGTAATCCGCTGTACAAAAAAAGGCAATTTACACCGCTGCGTAAGTTCTGTTTTGTGATTACTGAAAGCCTAAGAATTGAAAACAACCTCTATAGATGCATCTAAACAGGTGAGTTACATTTCCGCCCCCTCCCCTCCGTAACCAGTTTTAAGGTGGGAGTGATATCGAAAAATCGCCTTGTATGTACAGTTGAAGATGTTAATAGCTTTTCTCTAATACCCCATTTGGGCTTCAGTCTGTGAGCAATATTAATTCATCTCCCTGGTCACATGAGACTTTCCAGAGATACGGGCCCCAATCTATTACACTTTTTGCCTACTTTCCCTGTAAAAGTCAGATAAAGAAGAATATATCGCTAAAAACAAAAAAAAGTCTAGAAATTCTAGAAAAAATAAATAAATAAAATAATTTAATAAATTTTGAAAATCAAAATTGGGAAGTAGTGCATTGACGTGGGGAAAATGTGTCTGTCCGTCTATCTGTCTGTCCCCCCTCAAATAACTTTTGAGTGAATGGTCCAATTCAAACAATTTCTTTGTTCGAAAAATTTTGGCAAGCACACCTCAGTCCCATCGTTCATTTTTTGATTTGAACAATTTTTCGTTAAATTTTGCACAGTTCAAAAAAATTTAACGTTAGCGCTAAGGGAAATTCAAGACAAACATAAATCTCGAACTTACAGGCGGTTTTGCTTCAAACAAATTTTGCAGAAAAAAGTTTTTAAAGAAGAACATGTATAGAAAATATCTTTTTGATTTGCAATTTTCCGTTCAATTTCAAACAGTTCAAATCCCTGAACACCAGCACCTACGGGGAAACTAAAATTCGATCTTGGATCTCTCACTAAAAAGCAAATATACTCTAAACAAATTTTGTTGGAAATTGCTCTTGTTGACCAACTCCCGACTCTGATTCCGTTTTTTTTTTGGAAAAAAATTAGGCAGGGAAATAAAAATGAGTGACTACGACTCTTGGATTTCACATAATTGGTTTTGAATGAATTTGTTTATAAATACGTAGATTTTTTCTCTCTATTTTTATGTATTTGAAATATTTAACATTTGAAATTGAAATGAATGTGATAAATAGTATCATATATATCAAGTGTTTCTGCATAAATACAAATCTGAAGCTATAGCGAGCGTAAAGCATCATCGATTAAAAGGCTTTAACCCTGGTTTCCTAGGAGCGAATCGCCGATTTTCGACGTCGCTCCTCGCCGTGACGCTGAAGTCAAGTAGATTCCGGCATTGCCATTCACGACGTAGATTTAGCTCGAGCGCGCATGCGCAGAAGACTCAAGTTTTCGCCTCGGCAAGGAGCGACGCCGACGATCGGCGCGTGAAAAAAAAAAAAAGCTCTCAGCGTTTCAAAACTGAAAATTTGTTAAAAAGTACTAGTAGCTGCCGTTTTCACGACGGTTGTTTTTAATAGTTTTATTCCATAAAACGGCTGATTTAATAAAGCGGCTAATTCAATAAAGTTCGATTTCGTTCTGTTTTTAATGATTTGATTCATTAAAACGGTTGATTCAATTAACCACTGATTCAATTCCCCGGCGTTCACTGTAGTGACACTCTGGAATCGAATAAGTCACAATAAGCGGCTAACAGACTGCAAGGCTACATAGAGGAACTGGTGACTCGAGGCTGAAATAAAACGCAGGTTCTACTCCCAAGGTGTCTCTCATTAATATCTCATTTAAAAGCACGACGGGGTAAATTTATTCGCTACCCACAAAGCATTCCAGAGCCTCGACCGGCACGCATTTTGCGCGCAGACAAAGAATATAGGCACGCATAAAGAGAAAGTCAGGCAAGCCTCCGGCCGATCGAGAGAAAGAGAAAAACTCGTTCCCGAAAAAAAAAAAACGAGCTCGACGACGGGATGGAAGAGTTGTTCCAGCGTTCGAAATTGCGTCTGGAAGAGGGATGGATGATAAACAAAAGATGCTCGGTCCACTAAAGCGGAAAAATATAATTACTTCACCTGTGTTCTTTTCTAAGACCAAATCCTTACATTGTCTACGAGCTATTCCAAGTGGGGGAATAACGCATGGCTGACCAAGAAACCGGCGAATGAAAAATGAGAGATATGCCAGTGAGCAAAAAATTCTCAATTCGTATGTCAGACGATTTAAAATGCATTAAAAATAAACGGTTAAGTATCTTTCGAAGCTTTTAACTATCCCATAGAAAAAAAATTAATTTGACAGCTTCCAGTTGGGGTTCCCACTGCGTAAGATCAGCTCGCACTCGTGACCTAAAATAGCTTTAATCGAACTTTTGTTTTGGCGCAATTACAAGTTTTCGTACCAGATTTATTTTGAGAAGTGACGTCACAACGGTCGTTTGGGTTGATTGGCAGGTAAAATCCCGGAATCGTTTCGAGGGGGGATGGGGGGACCCAAAACGGATGATGTGAAATAACACTGGAAATTTGGTGAAAAGATGCCCAAAATTGAAATTCAGTGTAGTTGTTTTTAGGGGTATTTTTCTCTTTTCCCTGCCGAAAGAATAGAAGATTTAAAAAAAAAATTTTTTTAAATGTAATTCGTACTGGTGGTTACGCTCCGAACTCTCATGTTCCGAATGTGCTAAAAGATCTGTGACTTCTGCTTATTAAGAAATAAAAATTGTGTTTCTTTTAATTATTTTTATTGCGATTATTAATTACCTGTTGAACTTCATTTTGCATATGAGTAACCTGTATTTAGACCAACAACCATTTATAAAATTTTCACTACTTTGTCATGGTGCTTGGTCAAAACCCTATAACATTGTTTTAAAACAGCGCACATACGATAGATTATAATTTTATTGCATTATGCAGAACTCGCATTAAGCCACTGCGCCAAATGCGATTAAGCCGTACATTTGACGAAAGAAAGTCTGATTTGGCAAATTGTTAGAAATTTCCACGAAAAAGTTTTCCCTTCGATCCTCAAAATTATTAGAAATTCTGCAAGAAAAAAATCTTTCGCTAAGACTTGTGAAATTTGACTAATTTGATGGTAAGCAATTTGAAAACCCCTTTTGCAGGCCCTGATTATGTCGGGGGGGGGGGATCATTATGTAACTTTGTAACAAAGCCATCTTCCCTGTTTGAAATAGATGGCGGAGGGGGTAGGGGGATAGAGAAGTAAATAAAATGGACATGGGAACGCTCCAAAAAACGGTTCTGACCTAAAACTTCATTGGATTCTCTTACAATTGGCCCCATGGTTTTAAAATGGATAATTTTGATTTCACTTCTTTTGAAATGTACTTTGAAAAATGTTGTAAACAACTGGTAGGAAAACAAAAATCACAAAGTTTTAACTAGAAATGTTATGCTTGTAATTATGCGTTTTCTGTCAAGTGCAAAAAAATAACAAGTTTTATCAGACTAATCCAGACATCACTAAGTAAACTAGAATACACAACAGCTTTATCGATGTTTCAAAAAGAGGAAAATGAAATATACTATTTTCATACACGTATATGAAAAGGATTTGCTCTTGTGATCGTGACTGCTTTACTTTCTGGGATTTTCTGAAACTTTAACCAAAGAAAAAAATCCTTCGGAGGGGGGGGGGGGTCATTGTTTTGATGAAAATAATGGAGATATTTTCTTTATTAGGGAGATCGGGAGAAGGCAACGAAATTCGCGAGCCTTCTGAACGGATAGGAAGAGTTAGCAGCTATGAATGGGATCGTTTCCAATATTTTAAAAGTATTTTTTTCTGAAAGAACAGGCTTAAAAACATAGAATCTAACAATTTTTTAAATAATTTGTTTAAGTTTAATATTTTTAAAAAATTACTTAAATCGGTGATCTTTTATTGTTTACATTTCTTGCCGATGACGTCACAAATGATGAAATGCCATTCTGTGTTGCCATTCACACAGTAAAATATTTAATTCACATCTTTACTCACGTGTATTGGCAACGATATGGTTGATAGAAAGCGTACAGCGCAATTTTAATTCGCTTCTTGATTATCATAACGTGGAAACGCGGTACAAAGATGCGCCAAAAAGCATAATTTGTGACGTAGACCAGGCCTTGTTTGAAAAATCGAACATTAAAAAAAAAAAAAATAATAATTAAAAAATAACTGTTGGGAAAATAAAAGAATTTTCTGGGTCCATGTTATTATTATTATTATTTTTTGTTTTTGTTTATTCTATCAATTTCAGTGACTAAAAGTGCTATTTTTGACTGAAGGAAACAACCCCATTGTCAAAAAGAGGGGGGGGGGGACCAACTTTTAGCAGGATCGGGACATTTCTCAGGCTTGTTCAAGCCCTGCTTAATACCACGTTTAAAAATTCAACTATTTGCAATGATTATCCCATAAAACTGCATCAATCACTCCATAAAACATTTTTTTTTTTTTCATTTTTTTAACTACCATTTGTGGGACACCCATGACAGTTCCAAGTACAGGATCATCAAGCAACACATACGCTTAATAGCACAACTACGTATTACAACTGCGACGATTGGTAACAATATGCATTTATTGCTGAAGAATTTATGACGGCTAGGATACTTTTTTCGGAAATTATCAGAGAAAAACAAAATACAAGATTTGAAACATTTATAGTCTCTGAATCACACACAAGGCAGTTTCAAATTCCAGCAAAAAGAAAAATCAAATTAAATGTGTGTACTGTGTAGGCATGTGTGTTTGTGTCTGTGTGCAGGCATGAGTGTGTGGGTAGTTGTGTGTGTATGTGTGTTTGTGTAGTTGTATGTATGTGTGTGTAGGTGCATGTTTGTGTGTGTAGGTGTATGTGTGTGTAGGTGTTGGTGTAAGTGTAGGATATTGACGCAACCTGGACACGGTTTTCGCTAGAGGAGCAGCATCGGGAGGGGCCGGCCGACGCGACGGTGGTGCTGCAGAGGGAGGCGAGGGAAAAATCAAAGTACATCAAAACAGTCAAGTGAGAACAATAAGCAATCATGATTGCTCAAAAAAAAAAAAAAAAAGAGCAGGGGGGGGGGGGGTTACACATGTTGACGTTTGTGACTCCGAAATGACTCCTGTTATGAAACATTAAAATAAATTACTTTGTTTTAATTAAAATACGTATTACTGATGCTTGAAGATACACACGCCTACGCGCATACACACAGGTCTACGCACACACACAAGCCTACACATGCACGCACGCGTGCCTACACACACACACAACTATACACACGTAACTGCCCAGGAGGAGGGGTAGGCTTGGGGGGACAGGAGCAGTTTCTAGAAACAATAGCCCCCAATGAGTAGGGCCCTGTCGCAACTCGTGATCGCGAAAAACATAATTTGATTTCAAAGTTTCAGAATTCAAATTAGAGTTGATTGGGGGAAATGGGGGGGGGGGTCACAGTTTTATTATTATTATTATTATTTTTTTTTTACCTGTGCCCCTTTTACCAGACTCAACAGAATTAACACTGAGCAGACAGGTTTTAGTGAAACAGATTTATAAATCATATGTCGTAAAGAACTATCAACGCACAAAAGTTAAACAATGTATACATTAAGAATTTTTATTTTAGTCTCTAGAAATTTAGGGGAGTCACCCCCCCCCCCACCAAAGAGGGCCTAAGACCTATCAATTAAAACAACATCCTTAAATATATCAATGATGTAATCTCAGCCTTGACCCCGCCCCCCTCGTGAGGACATCGGAGCTCTCTCTCTTTGCAGCGATTCTTCCCCTCCAATCTACCCAAATTTATTTGGTTAGAAGAGAGTGTGACATGTTAGTACCGTATTGAATAATGAAAATGTTTATGGGACAGTAAAACAATCAAGGAAGTGGGGTTGGAATCAAATTTGTTAAAAAAAAAACCGACATCATTTATGGAAACCCCCCTGGAACGCCCCTTATATCACAGCCTGTCAAGTTATTTCAAATGCGCTTCCGGTTGAATACAGCTGATTTCGATTAAATTTTTAAAATATTAAAGCTAAGGGGTAACCGTGTTTTCGGATTTTATCCGGACAATCAGGCTTTCATTGGTACTAAAATTAAGTTTATGATTTAAATCAATTCCACCGAGCTTGTGTTAGTATAAATTAAACGATAAAGCTCTGACATTTACTTCATTAAAATTTATATTTCATTTGTATTTTCTATGGTTTATAATATTTTGAGCAAAACAAATGCGTGCCATAAAACAAAAAAAGCTCTATGAAATGTAAACGTAAATAAAAGATTATTTTTTAGCTGATTGTGATTAAAAAGTTCATAGGTGAAAAAAATATGCCGATACTTATATCTCTCATTCTCTCATTATGATGAATACGTTCGAATTTAGGCAATGTAAATTATGGCAACCCTACATATACGACAATTTGACACATGGATTAACAAAAATGCAAATACGTACAGTTAAAAAAAAGGGGGGGGGGGGCAATATCATGTTGCCTGCAAACAAGTATAGGAATCATTTTTCAAAAGATATTGTACATATTAGTAAGACTATGAAAATTAAAATAATATAGTACTTTCAGAACAAACGAACCGTTATTCTACGGTTTTTTTTTTTTTTTTTTTTAATGTAACACTACTTAAACCGTCACTCTGAAATATTGCGAAAACAATCTCTCTGAGCCTCTTCACACAGCCGTGGGCGGATTTCATCCTTCAAAATATTTCCCAAAATAGAACTTATGAAACCTTATGAAATGAAAAATAAACTCACCATTGATCTGCCGTCCAGAAGTACACCAATCGCACAATATCCAGGTTACGAGAATTTCAAAACAAAAAAAAAACGAAAACAATCGAATCGGTGGGTGATCGTGAACTTTTCACTCAACAGATGGGATGACACAGACGGGAAACAAAAACAAACATTCGAAGGGGGGGGGGAGAAAAAGTGTCTTTGGATCACAGAGAGAAGTCGGATTCGCGGCTAAATCCACAGATGATGATGGAAAGGATGATGCTCTGGAAGAGGGGGATCGAGAAGGGAGAGTGCGGGGGAGGAGGAGAAGATAAATAAAATGGCAGTATTTTTAAAAGGCGAACGATGGAGATGGTTAAAAAAGTTTGAAGGAACAGTGCGAAAGTAGATCCGCCAGAAAGTTTGTCAGACAGGAAAGTGAAAGGCAGAGGGCGTGCATTGGCGGCAAAGGGTTGCCGAAAAGGCTTCGTCGCCAAAATAATATGAGGTTTTCTTCCATGGACGGCTTCACTGACGTAGCGAATGCGCAACTGGTTGAATTTTGTGAGGCGTGCTGTCGGAACCTTTCTGGAACTCGGTCAGTAAGTAATGGACGAGTTCGAGTAACGAGATGCTGAAAAATTCTGACAGGCGAATGACAGAAGCGATCCATACACAGAATGAAACGAGCTCCCACGCTAATTGAAATAACTTTAAAAGGATTTTGTTTTTGTAGTGACGATGGGAAATTTATTTTAGAAAATGGATGTAATTTTTAAAATAGCGCAGATAAAATAACTTTATCAAAAAAAAAAAAAAAAAAAAAAAAATTAATTTGAATTTTGACCTCTTGAATTCAAATTATATTTTTCGCAATCACGAGTGTGTGTATGTAGGCGTGTGTGTTTGTGTGTGTGGGGGGGGGGTATGTGTGCAGGTGGTATGTGTGTAGGGGGTATGTGTATATGGGCATGTGTGTTTGTGTCTGTGTGCTAGCATAAGTGTGTGGGTAGTTGTGTGTATGAATGTATGTGTGTGTGGGGGGGGGGGTATGTGTATGTGTGTGTAGGCATGTGTTTGTGTCTGTGTGCAGGCATGAATGTGTGGGTAGTTGTGTGTAGGTGTATGTGTAGTTGTGTATGTATGCGCGTGTGTGTAGGACATGGATGCAACTGGAGACGGCTTTCGCTAGAGGAGCAGCATCGTGAGGAGTAGGTCGACGGTGATGGTGCGGAGGGTGGCGGTGGGAAAATAAAATGATAGGACGCCAAAAACAGTCAAGTGAGAACAATAAGCAATCGTGATTGCTCAAAAAAAAAAAAAAAAAAAAAAAATGAAATTGTGAATGACAATGGGATTGTTTCCTTCAGTCAAAAGTAGTACTTTTTGTCACTGAAATTGGTAGAATAAGCAGAAAAAAAAAACATGGACCCAGAAAATACTTTTTAAAATGCCCGATTTTTTTAACAAGGTGTGGTCTTGATGACGTCACAAATTATGCTCCTTTGACGTATCTTTCTAACACGTTTCCACGTTATGATAATCAAGAAGCGAATTAAAATTGCGTTCTACGCTTGCTATCAACCATATCGTTGCCAATACAATTGAGGAAAGATGCGAACTAAATATTTTGCTCTGTGAATGCCAACACTGAGTGGCATTTCATTATTTGTGATGTCATTGGCAGGAGCGTTAAGAGTAAAAGCGCACCGATTTAAGTATTTTTTAAAAAATATTAAACTTAAACAAATTATTTAAAAAATGGTCAGTTCCTATGTTTTTAAGCATGCTCTTTCAGAAAAAAAAAATACTTTTAAAATTTTGGAAATGACCCCATGGTTTTTCACGCAGGGGTGCTAACAAGGGAATGGGGGTCATGGCACGAACTACACCATTGAAAACTTAAGGATTCTTATTCTTTCTGATGGGGGGGGGGGGAGGCGATAAAAATCAAGGTTTTTCGTATTCACATAAAAAGATTCAAAAAGTTTTGAAACATTGTTTTTTGATTACTGTTATATGTTTACATACACAAGATTTGACAGAAAAACTTCTTTAAATCAATACTACTTCTGCTTGCAATATTCTGTCAAGCAGATCGTTTGGAAAGGTTTCTTAAACATCTCTCTCAATAACATACTGATCCCGCGCGCGTGTACGTCTTCGAAAAAAAAAAAAAACTAAAGAGGAAACACACAGGTCTTAAACGTTTAAAACATTAAAACAATCAGGGACAGATTTTCAGATCTTAACTTTTTATTTAACTTCAATAAAAACTTTAACAAAAAGCATAAACGTTTTTGACTAAATTTACGATCGATTTCAGGTCATCAAAATTAAACGAACGATAATAAATCCTGCTAATTCATATCAAACGAGCTGAGATGTGCCTCACATGCTTCTTTTTACTCCAATTTAATGTCATTTCCCATTATTAGTAATTTTAATGCGATTCGATAGTTTACTCTCTAAATATCACCAACAATGGCCAAATAGAAAGCAGATTTAAAAAAAAAAACGCCGCGACAAAGGGCCTGTCCGACAAATTGTAACACCACTTGAGTTTACATCGAAATTAATAATTTCCCCAAAAAAAGGAGCAAAGACCCTAACAGAAACACCCGAATGCAACAAAAGGGGAGGTGCACAACTAGACCCCACTAGGAGTCTACGTACCAAATTGGAACTTTCTGGGACATACCGTTCTTGAGTAATGCGACATACATCCGCACATACGTACATACAGACGTCACGAGAAAATTCGTCGTAATTAATTCGGGAATCGTCATTATGGATATTTCGCGTGTCTATAACGTTCTTAGGTCACCACGTGTGGTTGAGTCGGGGAAAAAAAAAAAAAAAACCTCAACATTCATTCGCGGGTGAGCAAAATGGAAATTAAGGTCGATTTTTAAGTGAAATTTTTTTTCGCGAATACAATACTTCTTTTGTAAAAGGAAGTAAAAACAGTCATGGTTTGAAATAGCATTAAGTGTCATCTTCTCTTTGTCAAGAGTGTTAATTTCTGAATGATTCCACAAATAGAATACGCTAACATTGCGAATAAATGAAGAAAAACGTCGATTAAATGTGTGGCAGCCTAATGATATGATTGGGCTATTTTCCGTCACTCTCGATCAAGCAATCCATCAATGAAACACGTATACAAACACCGACGTCATATTTTGGTGTTTCCACCAATCATATGCGTTCAAATTGAAGAAATAAGGGTAGAATGAATGATTGATTTAGTTCAGAGGGTTCCCTGACTTTTTTTAATCCGTGGACCCACTGCTTTTTTCAGTTTTTCGTGGATCAGTTCCCTGGGGCTAGTTCTAATATTTGTCAGGCAGTGTAAGTTTCATTCGATCAAAAATTCATTAGAGGGTTTAGTCCTAAGCATGGGCGCCCATATTCAAAATTGTAAGAGGAGGGGGGGGAGCTCAGATATTTTAACCATGGTTTAGCATGATATTTTCCCCATGAAAACTAATTTCAGAACAGATACGAGTCATTAAAGTTGGACATTTTTAATAACTTATTCATTAATGGCTGGAGAAGAAATATTTTTACATTTTTGCAAAGAAAAAAGACTAAAAGCAAGGAAGTTCTAATTTCTAGGGGGGGGGGGGGCTCTAGCCCCCCTGTATGGGCGTCCTTGGTCCTAAGTATTCTAAAACCATCAAATAAAAGAAAAATTTATGGAATATTTTAATACAATTAAACAAAAAAAAAAAAAAAGAACTTCTGACATTGAATTCAAATCCTGCTCTTCGCAATCGTGTGTGTGTGTGTGTCTTCGGGTAGTTGGAGGAGCAGCACCCGGAAGCCGGTCGGGGGTGCTGCAGACGAAGTAGGGACAAAAATAAAATCAAAGGACGGACGGACGCCGAAAACGGTCACGTGAGAAAAATAAGCAATTCGTGTTTGTTCAAAAACCAAAACAAAAGAAATTTTCCGCAAAAAGAGAAAAAAAAATTCTTTTCCCCAACTTAAAAGCAAAATTTTAACTGTGAAAGCACTAGAGATGAGACGGGCTCGGGCTGAAGAACCGAATAGGTTTCGGGCTCGGGCTCAAGCACAGATATTTAATCGCCAATCTCCATGCAAATTCAAAGCAAATAAACATTTTTATACTGTGAAAAAATGAAAGGGACTTGTAAATCAGTTCAATCAGTGTCAAATTCACCCTCTCCCCTTTCCCCCTAAAAAATAAATAAATTAACGCTTAATCATAGTGTTTTTTTGCGATTACTATTGCAATTTATACAGTAATGCATTTAAAGTGGAGCATTTTAAGAAAATTTAGAAACTTCTGTTAATGAAGAACATTTGACGTAACATTTTTCATTAACAAGAGATCATGTTCAGACTGTAAAAGGCTCAGTTTTTGATACAAGAAAGTTTCCTTCGGACTCGGATTTTGGTCCGAGACAATATCACTCGGGCTCGGGCTTGCTCGGTTACAAATTTTCGGGCTCGTGCGGGCCCGGGCTTTCATAAATGAGCCCGAACTCAACTCTAGAAAGCACACTGGCAAAAATTATGGTTAGTACATGATGACAAAATTTTGGCGATAACTTGCATAAATGGAATCTGGGCTCGTGGAACTTTATTTGCACCTGACGCACACCCAATTTTTAGCTGATATGAACACCTTCTAAACCACTGTAGATCACTTTGGGAACAAATGACCTAGTTCTACAACCTAAAAAACGTTCTAAACATAGCAACTGCTTACACATTCATTTTAACGCAATTTGAATAAAGAAAACTGCAATTCTTACTGTTCCTTTTAGACCCTCGCTTCTCTCTTCCTATACAAATCACTTACGTATTATTAAGCAGCGTCACTAAATATGAGCAGCCTACGAAGTAAAATATGAATTTTCAGTTGGTTTCCGCGTCTAAATTTTAAAATGCAAAAACTACCTACACAGTGTTAAAAATAAATAAATAAAAAATAATAATTGGCCATTTGTATTTTTTTATTTTACTTCAAAAACCATCAGAAAATGTATGTACATGAGATTTTCAGAAGGTAAATTTAAGAAATAAAAATGAGAACGGAGGGGGGGAGGGGGTATTACGCAATATCCCTCGATGTCTTCGGAACGTAATAATTAAAAATGACTAATATCCAGAGTCGCTATCGAAAATTCCAGCTTTACCAAAACATTCTTGCCCATTTCTCAATTTGTGACTTCCTACTATAAAAAAGATAACAATCGCAAATAAAATATGTTTTGTAAGATATTACATTTGTTGGTAGACGCTTCGAATTATGATTTTTGAATCTCGGAAATCCGTCTGGCCCGGTGCCAAATCGAGTTTCTTGTCACATACTTGCATGGCTTCCAAGCCAGAGAGAAAACCCAAGCTTACTTAAATACCAGACATTATGTTGAACACTGTTGCCGCTCTGAAGGTTAAGGATTGTCTACAAATGATGGCAACCCCCCCCCCAAATATTTTGACCTCACCCCCCATTGCAAATGATGGCATTCCCCCTCCCCCTCTTTGTCACGAAGAGCCATATCACTATTCTATGCAATATGTCACACTTTTTCCTACCTCCCCTCCCCATTGGTGCAAACTGTCACAATCTCATGATACTTCGCACTCAAATGCGTGGTTTCATTTATGGAAAGCCCCTTGCAACGAATATTACAGCAACGAAATCAACACGAACGAACACACACACAGTTAGGTAAAAAAATAAAATAATAAATTGCAGAGTATTGCAGATACGTGTTTCGGGGGTTACAAGGGAGCTCCGTTTGCAAGGCAAAATAAGTGAGCTAATGGAACTTCACCGGATGTCTTTTCATCCATTAGCTCACTTATTTTGCCTTGCAAACGGGGTGAAGTTCCAACTGGCCCAAACTGTCAAACACATCAAGAGAATCTTGTCAGTCAAAACCACGAGAAATTTTTGGACCAAATGGGAAAACACCCTTCTTTTTTGGATCAAATGGGAAAACACCAGACATCCGACAAAAGCAACTATTTGCTTTTGTCGGATGTCTTTCCATCCATAAGCATTGGGGAAAAAAAAAAAAAAAAAAAAAAAGATTTTGGCATCTTGAATTCCAATTATGTTTTTCGCAATTACGAGCGTGTGTGTATGAATGCGCGTGTGTGTTTGTGTAGGCGCATGTGTGTGGGTGCGTGCGTGTTTGTGTATGTATGTGTGTGCGTGTTGTGTACGCAGTGCTGCGTGTGTAGGCGTTCGTGTGTGTGTGTGTATGTAGGCATATGTGTTTGTGTCTGTGTGCAGGCATGAGTGAGTGTGTGTGTGTGTAGGATTGTGTGTTTGTGTCTGTGCACAGAGGGTGCTGGCGGGAAAATAAAACCGTAGGAATTCAAAACAGTCAAATGAGAACAATAAGCAATTGTGATTGCTCAAAAAAAAAAAAAAAAAAAAAATGTAAACCTGAAACACGTGTCCGCAGTAATCTTTCCAATTTTTGAAATTTAAATTTGGCAATTCTTTTTTACTTTTCAAGCACAAAGGTAATTGATTCAACTTTACACACAGAGTTTATCAGTTTGCAGATATTTAGTTATCCTTTAATACGTTTGGAGTTGTCCATAAAATGGGGCAGTGAGAAGCAAAGGGATGCAGTCATTTTCAAGTTTTGAGTAAAACAAGTTTAAAGATTAGCTAATAGGTTGGCTTTCATTAAATTTTTTTTCTAAATCAAGCTGTATAGCAGCAACTATCAAGGCTACACTGTAAAAAAAAATCCGGAAACGTTTCTGAGTATATCGTGCAGCTGTGGTTCATGAAAGTTTCAAAAACGTTTCTGAGTATTTCGGAATCCTCTTTCTGTAATGTCCAGAAACGTGTCTGAGTATTTCGGAATCCTCTTTCCGTAATTTCCAGAAATGTTTCTGAGTATTCTGTGCAGCTGTGGTTCATGAAAGTTTCGAAAACTTTTCCGAGAATTTCGGAATCCTTTTTCCGTGATTTTTTCTAAAATATAATTCTTTATTATAGTATTGCGTACCATATCAGTTTCAATTCTTTCATATCTAAGAGCAATAATACAAGCAATTTTAGAATCATTCGTGGATTTTTTTTTTTTTTTTTTTTTTTGAATTTCTAATGACAAATAGCATGGTTAACAGCATAACATATGCACAGTTATAAATTTTTGAAAAATTATGTTCATTCCTAATTACAAAATCGTCGGGGAATTGGAGGGGGGTACCTTCTGAAAAGTGGGGATTGTTTGTTAAACAATCTTAAACTTCAGTTTTTCTCTCAATATTTTCAAGACAAAACTATCAACATATTGTATTTTTAATGCAGAACTTAAAAACATATCTTGTATCAAACTTGATAGCTTTTATCTTTGGATAAAATTTGACAGGACTTACCCACCCTTCGCGTTCCGGAATTCGTTCACCTCAAGTCAATTTCTCTGACAAACAAAGTGTACCGAAAAGTACCAACAGAGAAATTGATGAATTTAAATATGACACCAAGTCCTCCTGCTGGAACCATTCGGGTTGATTCTTCTGTTCTTGCCCTTTTCCAGCTCATCACAAATATAAATACTTATTCATAATAGGTTACTGATTTTATTTTTACAGTGTGTGCAAAATGCAATATATATTTTATTTATTAAAATATTGAACTCTATTACATGATTATTCCATTTCATATATACGAGAATCCCCCCCCCCCACCATAAGAGTGATGGTGCACCCATAAAATGCTACGAAGCGCCCACCCCCCCTTGAAAAAGCAACCCCCTGAAAATGTCAATGGCACAGTCTGCGTGGTGAACGCCCCTCGTCTTCTCCCCATAATGTACAATGTATATTAATAACATAGTTTTTAAAAAATGATCACTTTTAAAACAATGACATGAAATAATATTACTTTTTATTTTGGCATGTAAATGCATCTGTTCCATTTTTGCCACTGACTCATTCATCCTGACTGTCCTACATTAACTAGTATGCATGCAGTAGGTACTGTCCTGAGGAAGACAAATTATAGGGACTTGTTTCTTAATTTAGCCGAGGTAAAAAACCCCTACTTTTAATTTTAGGTTTAAGCTCTTGTTTATTGCATATAGTTTAGCATATGGTGCGTTTGGCCCAATGTAATGCATATATTAGAGCTTAAACACTCTCTATTTAGTAAATAGTTTAATATCTTTTGGTCTTTTGACCATATTTATCGAATCTTCCACGGCTGATGAGCTCCGAATTCAACCTTTCAACTTTATTCTAATAATTGCTACTTTGAATTTTCTTTTTCTCATTGCTATTCATTGCTTGTGTATTTCATATATATACAAAAATATATTATTGAGAAATAATTCTTGTTTGTTATATTTGCAGCTTCTTTCCCTTAAGGACAGGTACATTGCAACTAAAATAAATCGTACTAATGAAGCTCTGCTGAGATAAATAATATTTCATGTATAATATAAATTATAAATCAAAGTATCATATACATTATAAATCAAAGTATCATATAAATTATAAGTCAAATACTTTAATATGGTGTAAAAATACAAAATTATTTTATTAAGTTTTTTTTTTTTTTTTTTTTTGCTTTTGGTAAAATTGAGGCTCGTAAAACGAAAAAAATGAAGACACTTTTAAATACATATATGTATCTATTTGTTAAAGAAATTAATACACATTTAACTAATTTAAAGCGTTTCGCTAATGCAAATATTTAAAGAGATATCGTCATTTAGATAATACTGAAGCACTATGTTCCTAATTACAAGAGATAGTTTTTTTTTTTACTTCATACAATCTAGCTACACTGTTTACAAGAGAATGAAAATATGCAACCTTAAAGACGAACTATCAAACCTGACAATTTACATCTTATAACATTTAATTCATAATGCTTGATACATAAATGTTCAGCCAAATACTAACTGAGATTGACACATAAAAACAAAGTACACAATAACACTTATTTAAAGTTTTTTATAATCTTCAATTCATAAATTTTACAGAATAAAACTAGACACACTTGCACTTTAAATATGTGTTCTATGTAATGTAAAACATTTTCAAATTGCAATAGTTCACAACGAAAAAATGATGCTGAGAAAAATAGTTTTTTTTAACGAGATTTATATGAACTAAATCACTTTAAAGTAATAGAGTTGCAAAGCGACTTACCTATTCGTCGGTGGTGGTCTTTTGCAGACTTTGGTCACCAAAAAGGTGATTTTTATGACAGAATAAAATTCTGCCAACAAAAATTACCCATTTGGTAGAAAGAAGAAAAGTATTCAAGAAAAAAGTAAATTACCTACACAAGTTATGCGACGCAACGAATTTACATGGCGTCCTCACGGCAGTTATTTGGTTTTTAATTTCAGTTTGTATTCCTTCCGCGAGCATGCGTCGAGAATTTGCACTTCGTACTTAAAAATAAGTGACATAGCTTCATATTTCAATCTCATGACGATACATAAGCAAGAAAATATAAGACTTTAAATTATCTTCAGTGAATTCATGCGAGGAACAAAACTTCTACTAATCCCCTTGATTGAGTGTTACTTCGCATACATGAGTCAGCACTTGTTTTCATTGCGGTGCTTTCGAAAGTTTCAGTTTAGATTTGCTGCTGGACTATAAAATTGCCGTGTGAGCTGCGCATGCGTCGACTCTTACTTTCTTGCTAAACGGGAAATGTTTTGATTATAGCAGAAAACTGCTGAGGGCGTACGAATCTGTGTATTACGGAAAACTTTTTTGTATATTCAGAGAGTTTTCCGAGATTTTTTACAGTGTACTAGTACCATCTCTTGTCCGAAGACAGAGGAGAGGTTCACCTACCATTTGTACTGGTTATCTCCAAATTTTTAATTTTGCCACTTGCATCTTTTGCTTCTCACTGCCTCAAATGTCACTTTTTTTCTGCAAAAATATTTGCGCACCCCCACTTCCATCACAAAATGTCACACTTCACCTCCTTACCCTCTCTCTCACCTTTGTCATATGTCACGCTGTTTTTCCAGAAGCATATTTGTTTCTAAAAAAAACGTGTGATGTGACTGCTCTTGTGCTTCCCACCCGTGTTAAAAAGTCACAATGCCTCCCCCCCCCCTAAAAGCGTGGCATCATTTGTAGACGCCCCCTTGGTACTTCCAAATGAAAATGTTGATTCATGCAACAGCCGAATTTACAATCAATACCGCGCTTTATAACAACTGCAACACATTCACAGCAAAACATTGCCAAGTTTAATGATTAGCTTTGTGTGGAACTTGAATGTACAAACAAATCAAAATTTTTGAGAAGGGTTAGTTTTGAGACTCAAACATAGCTTAAAGCTATCTACTTAATATTTAGACAGATTCATCAATAGCAGGGGCTGCACACGTCTTCAAGCAAATATATCACTAGGGCAGCCAGAAAGACCTTCTGGGAGGGGGGGGGGGTCAAAAATACCTTCTGGAGAGTTTTATCAACAATACCTTCTAAAGGAGAAAATCAATGCTTCTGGGGGTGTTTCCCCCCCCCCCCCTTCGCTACGCCACTAAAATATATTAATACTTTTTATTAACCCGTAATTTAATGATGCCTTAAAATTAGTTTTAAACATCATGAGATGGAAAAACTTGCTTTGGCGAGAAAAACATGGCTGATTAGGTGAGCCTGGCTTTTAGACTTTTGGAGTATCCCATCAATTTTCCCTGCTTATTGTTACAGATTACCGATGAGGCGGCACTGCCAAAACAAGATAAATTTGTTGGTACGGTTGAAAACTTGCATGGAGAATGAAAATGACCTAGAATTAGGATTCAGCGTCAAAACTTGCCAAAAAAAAAAAAAAAAAAAAAATAATAATAATGAGCATACGCTAAAATGAATCCATAACAAAATTGCATTCAAATTGAACCTTAAGGATTAAGAAACTAACGCAATTTAAGAAAACAACCCAAAGCGAAGTACCCAATTTAGTTCATCTCCGACTGGGAAAGATGATGAAAGTCATGCGCAAACCGAGTTCATATGAGATGTAAGTTGTTAGCATCGTTTGCGGACGATCTTTTAAGTTAATTTTACACATTTCTTTACAATAATATTTAAATTTTGAGTAAGCAATAATTTTCCTTTTTATCTGCAACTAAATAAGCCTTGGGGAAGGGGAGGACCAGCAGAAAGTTACTAAAAAGTTAAAAACCCAGGCCATAAAAAACATTTAAGAAGACACTACAATTAGTGAAACAAGACTTCGAAGACAAAATTGACCTAAAATCCTAAAGTAAAGGCATCAACAGAAATTAAGTTTAACGCAAAGCTATTTTACAACAAAAAGCATCAAGACTGACTAGAGGCCATGTCAGCCCTAGTAAATCTGAAACTCCTGAGTCTGGCGACCAAATCGACATGTGCTTCAGCGAGTCGCGGATACAATGGGAGGGCCATGAGGGTCATGACCCCCTCCCTCCTAAACCGCCGATGAAATATCCGTCCACATTGTGTTCAAACACTGTGTTAAATGTCAGATTTCAGTAGTCTTTTTCATTCATTAATTTTTTTTGAACTTTCTTCTTTCCTTATTGTTTTTGAAATTAATATGAAACGTTTATGCCAATTAGGAACCCAATTCCTGATAGATTTCGTGTCCAAAACCGTAAGTCCGTTCGGGAAGAAGGGGGGGGAGGCATTCTTTAGCATGCCCTCCCTCCCAAATGACAATATGTATCCGCCCCTATTCTCAGCTCTCGTCGGCTCTAACAAGCAATACACAAGTCTTATGAAAGCTGCAATTTCTTTTCAATATTCTGTGCCCGGAACTGTATTATTAATCTACTTTGTTTCATTTTTTAATAATTAATTTAAAAAAAAAAGTGAGAAGAAGAAAAAACATGACTACCAAAGAAAAAGGCGAGGGGAGAGGGAGATAATCAGTGTTCGTGGCTAAAAGGATTTTCCAATACATCGATAACAGCAATTACAAAAAATCAAAAACGCTCGTTTAACGCTAATATAAAAATCAATTTCGCTAATTTTCTTTGCTAAATACGGGCCATTAAAAATCACTTTCACATGCATTAAAACGAATCTTTTTCCGGCAAAGAAGCATTTTAAATCATTAATGAGGCACACTAAAAGGGCCAAAAATTCCTCCCTGATTGAGATGCTTGAAATTGGCTCGATTAGTGGAAATTTCTCGCGTCACGCAAGCTCATGGCCATTAGTGACTTGAGTGTTGATTTTGCATTTGCTATAAATAATATAATTTTAGTTTCAACCGCTTAGAAAAGTAGTTTTTTAGTCCATAGCTGCCAACATGCCAGCTTAAAAAATCTTACAATGTGCAAGGTGGCTATATTTCTACCCTTTTTTGACCATCGCATCATACAGCAAAGTATTGAAATTTAAAGTATTATAATATTTTCAAATCCTTACCTTGACTTGATCTGCGCTTTTATAAGCAAGGAAAAAAAAAATAAATAAATAAATAAAAATACATAATATTAAACATAAGTAAATAAATAAGATTTTATTTATTTGAACTTTGAAAAATTGCTGACTTTGAAGCTTGCAAAAATTATCTATCAAAAACTTGTTCAAAACAATAGTTTTTCTGCTCTCAAAAGTGCTGGAAGTAAAAGAAAACCGTTCGCAATTTATCGTAAAATTACCAAAATCCGTACAAATCTACCATAAAACCGTACAATCCTACAAAACTTCCGAAAATCTTACAATGTACGGCTAAATCGTACAAGCTGGCAGCTATGTTAGGCTAAAACCTAAGAAAAAAAAATTCCAGATAATTTTTTTTTTATTTTTAAACACAGAAGCCCACATCCTATCCTATTTACATTTAACTCTTGATAAACCTAAGAATTATACAGTTGAATCTCGATAGCTCGAATATTCCTTTATCTCAAAGTTTTCATCGGGTTCTAAATTCTTGCGACTGCTGTGAAAACTTCCCATAACTCGAACATTTTAACCGGTCTTTTGGGAGTTGGGAGTCATCGAGAATTGACTGAAACTCGAAAATTTCTGCATCTCGAAGCTTGTGGGAACATCTCATAATCCGAACTACTAATTTGTCGAAGGTTTAACTAGTCCCTTAGGACTATCGAGTTACCTAGAGTTAACTGTATGTATAATTTTACCAATGAAATTTGTATTTGGTGGGGAATTTCATTTTAACAAAATGTAAAAGCAGCGGTGGGAGGGATGTAAGAGGATATCTGATGACTGCATTGCATACATGCCTGGTATTGTTTGAGAAACAAAATCATTCCTGGGGGAAAGGCCAACGAGAGGTCATGCTAGCCTAATCGGATGTAAGGGGCCCGCCTAGGAATCGTACAAATCTGACAAATTTTGGGGGAGGAGAGGGCCTGGCGACCAAACTAGCACAGGGCCCGCTTTCAAGCTTAAGACTGAATCGAAAAATTGCTATACAAATGGTCCCCGACGGTGGTGGATGAGTTTCTGCCGTGAAATGCACTATGGGGCATTGCATTGACTAACCGAACGTTTTATTTCTCACTCGCCTCGACTGCTACATCTAACAAAATACAGTCGAACCTCGATATAAGGTCACCCCTCGGGACTTCACGAAAATCATTCAAAGAAATCTGACAAAAGTGACCTTATAAGCGATTAATGTATTATGACCTGACCATATATCCGATAATACATAACATAGAATTCCTATTCAGTGAGCCGAGACTTTAGAAAAGTAACCTTATATGCGGGGTGACCTTATAAGCGGGTGACCCTATATCGAGTTCTGACTGTAATGCTGCAATAATTCAAGGGAAAACGTGTTTGTTGTTAATGATGTAATTTCGGAAGACCCAAACTCTTTTCGCGTAGCGAAAGGCATTAAGGCAAAAAGCAGCGACTTTTGTCAATGTGAGGCCTCCAAATGAGAGGAGCCCGACTTTTATCTCGATAGATGGCAGCACTAACTTCACACTTTAGGTATTCAGAAAGAGAAGGAAGATTTTCAGGAACTCGACATCCATGGTAACAGCTAGTGACCGACCACATCACTTTCGACCACGGATTTAACGACAGGTACAGGAACTTCCAATGTATTCCGTGAGTATTTGGCGCGTCGCTCTCAAAATTGCATACAGAAACTAGGATTTAGCGCCAATTGTTCTCAGTGGCAACCACTGACAATATGAAATTTTAAATGCATTAATATGGAAGACTTAGATGAGATAAAAAAATTTACATATGACTTCTTCAACTTTCTTTTACTATACTGTATTGGACTATCTCCTTTCCACTCATGGGTCAAACCAAAAGAATTCTGAAAAATTTTCACTTTTTTCTGGTAACTTATGGCGTGTGAAGTGATCCTCATATAAATAAAAGCCGATGATCGAGTAAAGTAACCCGCGTGTTTCAACAATGAAACTCGCGCCAAGGCATGGTAATTTGATAATGTGTTTTGGTAATGTTTAACATGCAGGGAAAGGCTTTATTGTGGCAAGGCTGAACTCGATCCGGTAAGGTCACTGTTTTACTGGCAAGATTGTGCCGTTTCAGGGGAATGAAGAAACGAAAAATGGTCAACAGTGAACGCTACCAACAGGAATTTAGGGTTAATCCACTGGAGTTAGGGCTAAAATTTCAACTATAAAAATATCACTAAACAGGTAACTGCTTCGTTTAAATGTAGAAGCAATTTTCACCCGTCATACCTTGACGGGCGACTTTCTAGTGCATTAACAATCACTTTCCCTCTTTTATGGCAAAAGCCACACGCACGTTTACAAAAAAAGCTCTTGGAGTCGCACCAACTGAATATTAATCATCTTTTCAAAAATTAATAATCGTAATCGTCCGGTAAAAGCGCCCCACGGAGACAATAACGAGCCAGATCCTGGCAACCCGCGCCTTCCGCACGTGGGAAAGCAGGATCGAGCTCTGCGTCCGGTTGGCGCGCTGAGAAGATCAGCGGCGTAGAAAAAGAGAAATTTTTCGAACAAGAACTCCCGGAGGAACAGATGGAGTGGGTGGGAGGAAGGGGAGGAGGGCGTAATGATCGCGCAACCCGAAACCACACAAGGGGACGGGAGGGAGGGGGAGAATAATGAGACGCGGGATTGGTTCACAAGCTACACAGTGCGGGGGTGGTGAGAAAAGATTGGAGAAAACTACTTTTTAGGAATAAGAAAATTTAATTTCGCGTCCACTTATATGAAAATACCTCTCCTCTCTCACTCCGTTTTTTCCTTTTTTTTTCCACATGGATTGAGGATCTAACGTTTAAACAATTTTCTGCCAAGAGAACCAGTTACGAATAAAATATGATCATGATACATTTTGACAAACTGACACGTTGGTACATCATCATCAGAGTCAGATAAAATTATAAAGTATCTGCGCACGCAACTGAAAAGTATCAGCTAGCTAATAATTGTCTATGACGTAAAAAACACAATTCCGTGGTTGTCGGATTTAGGATAATTAGCTATCAGTAAATTGTTAAGAAACTCTTTTTTTTTTAAATATTTAATCTGTTTAAATTGCGTTTCAGACATCTTAAAAAAAAAACTTTTCTTTCACATTGTTAAACTTAAAGCGCGGCGCTTACGCCTGGTGCGGTGCAAACTTCCAAAAAAAAAAAAAAAGAGGTTGCGAACTTGCTGGATCCATATAATAAGCTTTAAAAGCCACAGGTGCTTTTGTGATTCGATATGAGCGAAAAAAAAAAAAAGGCCACATGAAAAGAGCTGAGTTATCACCACTTGATGACTAGGAGAAAAGAAGGGAGAATGACACATTGGAGGATGATACTTTTTAGTAATGTTTTGACAGAAGGAAAAAATGACAGGTGGGAAACTAAGAACATTACTCGCGATTATGGCGAGATGCGCATGTCCGCAATGAATGTTTCCGCACAGCAGCGAATCTATTCACCTTAAGCGCTTGCGTATATACTATTTATTAATAATTTTTACAAATTAATTACATAATATCAGTTAAAAACAAATTAGAAGTAAGAATTTAAACGATTACCGCAAGATGCGAGTGCCCGCAGCGCATACATCCACCGAACGCGCGGCTGTATATACTACCTGGTAATAATTTTTACAACCTAAATTAATAATGTCAATATAAATTTGAAACAATTTAGAAGTAAAGAGTATGAACTTTTACGATTATCGGATGACGTGCAACTCCGCGGCGATGTATACGCACGTCAGCGGATGTATCTGCGCACGGCGTGCGCCTACATTATCTAGCTCTGATCATCATCATCGTCGTCAAGGATTAGGCATATACAGTCGAGCCTCCATATATCGAACTTCCACATATCGAAATTTTCTATGTATCGAAATCCCAGCAAATTTCAATGTTCATTACAGAGAAAAATTGTTTCTATGTATCGAAAAAATCTCTATATATCGAAATTTTTTTCGAGACATTCGTACATATTTTTTTCCACTTTAGACTGTCTCATGAAAAATGAAGGTTAGGGGAGAAAATTATGTTTACTAAAGGTTGCTAAGAAACTCATAAGAAATCTGAGTTTGAGGGGTGTGTAGATAGGTCGTTGTTCCGATCTGGAGTAAGAACTCCAGAACGGAACAACGTTCCCTCAAGTTTATTTCAAATCTTAGTTGTAACCAGTAATACTGTAAAATCAGTTTCAAGTTATCCTTTTTGTATGTTGATTATCATTCCTTGTACTTTTAGCTTCGGTAAAAATAATTCAAGTTAAGAAGATTGATTTTTTTACTTTTATCTCGATTACATTGTCAAATCGAAAATCAAGTTGAACTGCCGAAGAATGAAGATGTATGAAGGCACAAAAATGTAATTTCTGTTAATTTTTCAGTTATCTATTTTCGTTTAATCCGATGCTAGTATAAATTAGAAATTGGGTCTCTTGCACGATAATTAGCTTTAATTTTAATGTTTTAGGACATTTTTTTGATAAAATAGGATTGTTTCTATACATCGAAATTTCTATATATCGAATTTTTTTCCGGCAATTTGCTACTTCGATATATGGCGGTCCGACTGTAGTCTGTTTTGACTTCTTGGTCGTCCCACCGTTTCCTGGCCCTACCACGGTCTCGTTTGCCCTTTGGAATCTCGTGTCATACGTCGAACATGGCTTTTCCAATCATTACGATATTCTGTATTTTTTTCATTGAGGTTGAATATCTCGAATTCCCTTCGAATATATTCATTCCTCATTTTGTCTAGGATAGTGCAGTTCTTCAGTGATCTTTGCTGCTTGAATTATATAACGTTGGTATAATTAAGAAAAACTCAAGATTGGAAATCTTAATTTTACCTCTAACAGTTTCATTTAAATTTTTTTAGAAGAGTTTTTAAATTTATAACTGTATTTATCGTTTATAATTTTATGTCCCTTTTAGAGGTCACAAAAATTGTATTTTATTTATTTTCAATTTCCACGAGGAAAAAAAAGTTATTTTCATTTTATTTATTTATGTTTTAAACCAACAATGACTCATGCTCCACCCTCACTAATACTCCACTTCTGCATGAGGACTAATTTATCAAAAGGTAATCCATTTTCTAAAAATGTTCAGGAGGTGAGAAAAACGAATTAGAGTAAGAGCAAAATATTTTTATCAACTTTTCTGGGTACAGAATTGAGCACGATATCACAGCAAACCACGGCCCAGAGTAAGAAATGTTTGCGTTAAAAAAAAAAAAAAAATCGCCATTTTAATTTTGAATATGTGCCCTTTTGAACGAAAACCTGAATTTTGAGAATTCCAATTTCACCAAAATCCTAATATTTCACCTTCTCATATTCTCTTATCGAAGTGCATGAAACTAAAAGTAGTGGATTAAAATTTGAGGATTTTGGTCATGTGTTCCTTTGGATCTAAAAGTCTTTGTACTACAGATTCTTTCAGAATATGTCCACTTCTGTTCAAAATAAAACATGCAGAGGACAGATTTGTTACCTTTTGATCAAAAAGCCACATTTTACCCTTAATAAAACAGGATTTTTCACGTTTCAGGGTTCATACTCTATTTGGATGAAAAAATTCCATGACTTTTCCAAGACTTTTCATGACTTCAATGAAAATTTTCATGACCTCGTTACACGAAGAGAATAGCACTGTTTAATCTCAAACTTGGTAATATTTGGAAATGAGCATTAGCAAAAGGTCTATATGAATGCCACATAGCCTCATCGAAGCACTTATTCGCAATGGAAAAAATTGCGCACACTTAAAAAACTAAACTATTCTTATTTTTTTTCATCATATAAATTTAAGTAAAGCAAAAGCGCCGTGAAGCGAATATGATAATGCTTAAATGTCTGATGTTTTCTTTTTCACAGGCAGAATGATAATGAATGAGACAAAGGTTGAATGAGTCATCACTTAAGTTTCAATAAATTTGCTTCAAAAGTTACCTTTTGGTGTCAACAGTACCTTTAATCCTCCACGTAACTTGACAGTATTTTGGTTCTTTAAAGTAAATACACATAGTTTAGATCTTTATGATTCTAAACCAGATCTTTTTTGAAAAAAACATTCAGTAATGAATCAATCTTCTGATTCAAAAGCATATTTGTTTTGTTTACAAATTTGCATATTTTCAAATGCATATAAATTATTAGGTTCAGAAATTCCAGAACACGTTTTGTTCCCGACATTGAACGTAGCAGGGGGTCGCATGGATTAGTTTTGAGTGCCGTATGTTGGGCACTACTGTTTTAGAGCATTAGAATTCCTCTTTTTCTGTATTCTATCACCTGGCTTAAGATCTTTATTTTCTAAAACATTCAACAAATTAAGATAAACTCTGATAAATTTAATAATAAAGTTTTTACGAGTGATGAAATCAAACTCGCAAGCAATTGAATTGCTTTTTTTTGTGTGAGCGTGGCAAAACTAAGAACGTGAAATTTTTCTACTACACAATATGAAACATAAGAAGTGTTGAAAATAACAGAAAATTCAAAATAAATGATGTCCAGGCAGTAAAATCACATCGCAAAAAATGGCAAGCGGCAGCGACAGAAGTGCATGCAATGAGATTTCAAAATTAAGATTTGATTTTTGGATCGTTCAATTTTCCACTTTTAATAGGTTTTATGTGCTATACTGTTAAATCACTCAAGATTTCTAATGCTCCTTTAGCTACTGTTCCTTTCTCTTTGTCCAAGACATTTTTTCATGACTTGAAATAAATTTCCATGACTTTCAATGAAAATTTCAATTTTCCATGACTTTTCCAGGTCTGAAATTCTGTTATTTTTTTTCCCATGACTTTCCAGGATTTCCATGACCCGTACGAACCCTGACGTTTGGACTTCCTTATAGTAAGTGATTTGATAAATGTCATTTGAAAGTATTAGAAAATGTCATAAAATAAGTGGATATGTTCCCTTTCGATAAATTACTCCTCACATATCTATAGTAATAATATAAAGCCGTAGAGTTTGTTTGTTTGTACGCGCTAATCTCAGGAACTACTGGTTCGAATTAAAATTCTTTTTGTGTTGAATAGCCCATTCATTGAGGAAGGCTATATGCTATATAAGATTAGGCTATGACTAATAGGAGTGGAGCAGCAATAAATTAAGATTAAATCAATAGCAGTTTAAGACGCAATTTTTATTGCAACTAACTTACGGTTTTGTGTCCTAGATGGCTCAGTCGGTAAAGCACTCGGCCAGCAACCCGAGGGTCGCGGGTTCGACGTCGGCTGCGGGCAGGGAGATTTTCAAAGGTTTATGCCGGTTCATTTATAATTTAATTTATAAATCAAGGGTTTTCAGTTATTTTTAATTGATTTTTTTTTGAGCAATCATAATTGCTTATTGCTTTCATTTAACTGTTTTGATGTGCTATCATTTTATTTTCCCGCCAGCACCTTCTGCAGCATCACCCGTCGACCGGCTACTCACGATGCTGCTCCTATAGCGAAAACCGTCTCGAGGTTGCGTCCATATCCTACACTTACACGCACGCATACATACATACACGCACGTACACACACACAACTACCCAGACACTCATGCCTGCACACAGACACATATGCCTACACACGCTTATACATTCCCCCTCCCACACAAACACACAACTACCCACACACACATACCTGCACATAGACACAAACACACATGCCTACACACATACACCCCCCCACACACACACATAAACACACACGCCTACATACACACACACACACTCGTGATTGCGAAAAACATAATTTGAATTCCCCCAGATGTCAAAATTCAAATTATTATTATTTTTTTTTTTCTTATTTAACGGAAAACATCGATGGACAACGGTGTGTAATTTCATATCATAGCGCGATGTGCTTTACTGTAGAAACAGTACAATGTATGCAATGCAATATAATGTAGTATTGACTATGTAAAATACATTCTTGTCTTATTAACGCGGGTGAAACCGCGGGACACAGCTAAAAATAAATAAAGGAAAGTATAAAATGTTTTATCAATATTATTCACGAACCAGGCACCGCCAGGTATGTTTGTTAGTCTAAAATATTTCGGCAAAAAATGTCATCAAATCTTCAGGAAAAACGTGACATTTGCTCGCAGAAAAAATTTAGAATAGGAACAAGTTATGTTAGATTAGATACCAAAGGGACTTTTCGAACGAGTTTAAATGAGCGAAATTCGAACGCACAACGTGATGTTGCATAAAAAATTGCGAAGATTATAACACGCGGGTCCCCATCCAACCCCTAAACCGAAATCCCCCCCCCCCCCACCCCTAATGCTTCAATCATTCTTTAATTTTGTTCCTGTCTTTTTTTTTTTTTTTGCTTTGACAAAATGAGGCTTCTTTCGAAGTACTGGGCATTAATGCATTTTTTGAAGCCATAAAACGGCACGCTAGGCAATATTGGAATAAAGCAGGCAAATATATTTTTGAAAATTACATAAAAACTCTAATATGCCCAAATGTTCTCCTACAACATTCTCTCTCACACGAAGCAGTCAACTCTTGAAGCATCCGTCATTTGATGCAGAAGTATGGCGAGTAGAGAGAGAGAGAGAAAATAAAAGCCGTTTTCCCAAGTGACCAATCAGGTACTTTCATCTCTGAGACTAGTGATGTGTGGCAGAAAACTTGAAATTTTGTCGATAACCAGAAGTCAACGATCCGGGTTACCAGTGAAGACTTTTCAAGGTCGGGTATGGAGAGAAGCAAGCATTATAGTCATTGCGTGATGTCGGAGGAACGGCACGCCAAGCTCAACAAAAAGATGTGTGTCAAGACAATGTCAGGGCTAAAAATCAATCGCAACAGAACATTGCCGTTTCACTTCGACTGTGTATCAGCACTTCATTACATTGAAAATGCATGGATTTCTAGAAGAAAAAGATCTTGTTCCAGCACAGAATCCTGCCTCTTTGAAATGTATTCATCGCTTTTCGTGAGCAATTTCATTATAGGTTCTTGTTTTAGATCTTGGCGCAACAGCACTAGTGTTCATTTTCTAACATATTTTTTTCGAGATAAAAGCAAGAGCAACTCGTGGTGGCCAGGTTGCAAAATTATATTGCTGATTTTTACGACGAAACGCAGATTTTATTCAAAAAAGATTGGAGAAAACGCTCTTGCCCTAACTAAGTAATCACCCTCACTTTCTTGTTAAAACCAATAATTTTACAAAATCAGGGCGGGGGTTGGGGAGGACAATTAGCACCCATAAATAACGAGCATGTGCCTTATTAACGTGGATTAATGTTTTATTTATTAAACATGGCATATTTGATTTGAGAAAGAGGATTATGTGCTTTACATTCAAGACACCCTGAAAATTTCTGAACTTGAATTTTGGGGACTTGTACGTCCTCGACTGCGCGGACTCCAGACTTATAAGGATGCCTGTGTCATTGAGACCCAGGTTGTGAATGACTCAGCTGTTGCCATGGAATTTTGGCAAACAAATGGTGAATTGGTGAAATATCCCCAACATCAGCAAACCCCCTCTCATCTCCAAATTCGAAACTCTCACAGCAACAACGTTTCAGACTACTTGAGCCCATCAGTTAAAAGTGCTCTCTTAACAAACCACTCCATCAATCAAACTATGCGAGAGATTTAAACCAGAGTAGCTGTCCCAACACATGGATGTTGTTATTCGCGACCCAAAATACAGCGTTTGGGAAAATAAATCGAAACCAGCGAAAGGAAGCCGCGAAATTGATTCGAGAGCTTACACCAGGATAGAAGGGGGGGGGGGGGGGATCCACAGAAATGGAAGGAAGAGAGGACTTTTATATAAACAATAACTGATCGTGAGGTAAACATTGTGAGATGTTCTTCTCCGAAGTTATTTTGGAAGATACACGAGTGGAAGGATATTTTTAGGGGGTGCGGATATATCCAGGGCGGATGGAGAAGATTTAAGTACTCGTCTAGAGCACATGTCAGTTTTCTGCTAACATATGGTCAGTGTTAAAGCTTCAGGCTATGAAATACATCGGTTTTCTTAGGGTTCTTCTTCTCTTCGGAAATTTTAAAACACTTCAAAGCATGGCAGTTGCATTAAGCAACGCAGTTGGAAAATAAATAAAACCTTCTTTCTTGGAAAATTTTTAAAAAATAGAGACAAGTTGGGCAGCCTGATTAAAATCGAACCGGGTTGTAATAACATTGTTTTACGCAAAGTCGAACAGTTGATATAATCTTACTCAATCAGCTGTTGCGCCGACATCAAAAGTACTTGAATTGTATCTGGATTTCACTTCTTTTTTTTTCTTCTTTCGTGTTTTGTCAAACTTATCCATCCAGACAGTTACGTATCTGCGAAATTACCCAAAATGTCATATTCTTCAGTAGAGAGTTGATCACTTGAAACGGACAGAGCATTCGTTTCTTCCTTCTGCACCAAATTATTAACAGCAGCAAAAGTATAACGGGGGCGGAGCTGATTCAGCTTCGTAATTAATTACTATTCGAAATAATACGCCCAGGACATAACTCCCAAGGCTCACGCTGCTTTCCTGTCAAGTCTTCTCCTCTGACGCATGCATATACTAACTAGGTGATCAAGAAACAACATTTAACGTTTTTGATCAACAACCTTAAAGTCTCTTACACACGAGGCGCGCGGTTAGTAAAATCAACTCTTCCAATAAGTCGAATTTATTCGAGTAGCTGCTCCACAACGCTGTTAAAACAGAAACGAGTTGCCTCGCAACTAGTTTACTCGTGTATAGAGCAAACGCATGGCAATGTCTCGATGATGAGTTTAATCAACTAAACAGTTGATTGCACTTTTTCTGCAGGAAGTTCCATTTCAGTTACTTCCTATTCCGGGCTGATTAGTGCTGAAAAGCACGAAACTGCAGTCCTTGGATGGAATAACTGAGCTGCTGGTGTACTTTTTATGTAGTTGATTACTCACTAGGCGCGTTTCCATGGGCACTTTCGACCCCAGAAAAAAACTGCTTTTCACCGCATTCCGGTTATTTGGAAGGTATATGTGAAAATTTTCTCCTCCTGCTTCCTTCTGGAGTAAAAGCGGAGTTTTTACCTAGAATGCATTACGCGAAACAAGTTCGTCTACTTGCTGGGAATAGCCGCTAAGGATGCTGGGTAAAAACCGCTTTCCCTGGTACAATGAAAAACCTCTTTTTACATGTGAACGGGGAAATTTTCAACAGGTTTTCTTCGGAGCCGGAGCGGTTATTTACGGGGTAGAAAAGTGTATTGTGAAGGCGGCTATTGGAATGAGAACGGTAGCGGCACTTGTGCCCGGTGTGCCGAGTTGGCTGTCACGTAAAGAATGACAGGCGATTCGTTCATTTTCTACCTGGTTACACTTCAAGAAAAGTCCGTCCGAACGTTGATTAAACTAAGTTGCCTCGTGCGAAGTAGGCCTAAATTTCGGTTACTGCTGAAGAAAAATTGACTCGCGTGTTCCTTCAGAAAAAGAAAAGGGTTCCTCAAAATTTGTTTTCAAAAAAAAAAAAAAAAGTGAACATTTATAAGGACATTTAAAATTTACTTTCGATTGATAGGGCTTACAAACACCTCCAAGGTCTACTGTTACTACTACGAACACTGTAAAACATTACACTCAATTTTAGAAGTCCATCCAAGAGTAAGATGTTAATCCCCCCCCCCCCCCATTTCAAATGCCAGGAATTTCCAATAAGCGACAGTTTCGCCGCTAATGACGTCAGAACGCCAGGACCTTACACTCGGATATTGGAGTCACAAAGGAAAGTTTCCCCCACCGAGAATCCAGACAATGTCGCTTTCGATGGCGGAGAGAGATACGACGGAAAGAAGACCTCGCGCGCCACTAATTAAGAGAACAAAACAGGATGAGGGCAATTTGACAGACTTTCCGAGCGTGAGGAGGGAGAGAGAGCTGGAAAAAAGGAGGATTAGGAGTTCCCATCAAAACATTTTAATCAACCGTGGGTGAAGAACTCCTTAATAAGGCGCTGGAGGTTCTACAAGTTATTAATGAGCAAAAGTTTCTGGCATCTTCGAATTAAGGCGGCAATTCTTTTAAAAAGTGATGCTTAAAACCTCAAAGATAGTATTCTAGCAGGGGAGTGAATCCTCTTTGGACTAGCGAGAAAAGCCGCGCTACACAACCCACTCTTCATTGTCACGTGACGGGATTTCATAATCCACTTGCTGCAATAATTTATTGGCGTGCAATTATTTCTGGGTACTAGAAAATCACCCGTCAAGGTATGACGGGTGAAAATTGCTTCTTCATTTGAACGAAGCAATTGCCTGTTTGGGGATGTTTTGATAGTAGAAATTGTAACCCTAACTCCAGTGGATTAACCCAACACTTCAGTAGGAAGCGTTCATTGTTGACCTTTTTTTTTTTTTTCATTTCTTCATTCATTTGAAATGACAGTCTTGCCAGTAAAACAGTCAAGTGACCGGATCGTGTTCAGCCTTCTCACAATAAAGCCTTTCCCTGCATGTTAAACATTACCAAAACCTATTATCAAATTATCATGCCGTGGCGCGAGTTTCATTATTGAAATATGCGGGTTACTCGATCATCGACTATTATTTATATGAGGAATATTGGTTTGTGTTAACTAAGCTATACAAAACTTGACAATCAAACAAAAACCTGTTTTATGTTGGCATTTGGGAAGCAGCCCTGAGTTGATCTCTTCGACGTTAAGAGTAAAACTGATAGAATTACAGGGTTCGAAAATATCATTCTCGAAAATATCCGATATTTTGATATATATCGGATTTTTTTGATATGTATCCGATATTTTCAATTAGCACAAACTCAAGTCTTTAAAATAGTAAATGCAACCTCAAATCACTCTTTATTACCTTATATTATAATTACAATATGAAGACTTAAAATTATGCTTTCTTTCATTGCTTATATCTAATATTTTGTTTTGCATTTCTATCAATTTTAATGGAGTTAATTTAGCATTAGCTGTTTTACTCATTTTCCTTCTGTTAAATACTTTTAGACAGTTATATGATTCATCAGAAACAAATAATATGCATTAGTCAGTGCAGTCATAAAACATTTTCTTCCTTACTGAGCAATGTTCAACTTTGAATTAGGCACTTTTAATATGAATTAAAATTGTTACACTGCTAATAAGTTTATGGATACAAAATACAAGTAAAAAAGGAATATTGTACTGCTTAGTTATATGTATTAAGCATTATAAATATATATAAAAAAAATTCTGGACATTTTTAATAATAAATGAACAATATTACTATGATTAATGTATTTTTTATATTGAAAAGAGAGAGCACTGCGAATTCTCTTAACGGAATTACGCGCATTAAAATGTCTTCAGAACGAACTTACTACGTTTTGAGCTAAAATTTTGTCTAAAAAGTAAGCATTCACATCTAGTTGAAAAGAACAAGAGTCGTACAGAGACGAATTCTTCTGAACTATTTTTGCACTACATTCATACAAAAGCTTTACAATTATAACTTGGTAGCAGGTAATTAGTAATTTAAAGTTTTTTTTATTTAACTAAGATTTAAACTTGAGTGCATTTTTTATGAATCACAGAAAAGCCTTCAGAAAAAAAACAAAGCACCCGAAATTGAATGCAAGTACTAGTACATATCTTTCAAATCATTAAAAAAAAAAAAAAGACTCTGAACAGATTTCAATTTCTAAAGGGGCAACACGTCCCAGAACCACCGCACAGAGATATCGCGAGAAGAAAAGAATGGAAATGAAGCAGAAGACGCGACAACACATCCAGATGATGCAACGTGATTGTGATTCTTTTTCCGGTACAGGGGAACACAAAACACGTAAGGATTCAGAACGAATATCGATCACAAACAGCTGTTCTTTCGAACGAAGAGCTTGTGGTACTGGGATCTTTTTATCTGGGTTCTGTTTACATCCAACAGTTGAATAAAATGTGCAATAAATAACTTCACCTTTAGATTATTCATAAGCTCAATTTCATTCAGATTAAATAAATCAGCAAAATAAATAAATAAAAATAAAAAAGAAAAGGAAATGCCAATTTCGTACAAAAATTTCGTTGAAGAATTCTGTTGATATCTGGATAGACTGTATTAGACACATTTATATCAATTTCGTACTGACGTCGCGTCGTGGTTAACGAGATAAAATGCTTGTTCTTCCCAAGATGCAATTTATTATTACTTATTATTGATTATATTACCTCGGACCTTTATTCCAGCTCAAGAACGGAATCATTCTGGTATGGATTGACGTCATTGCTCCTCCCATAAACAGTTTCCAAGTAGAAATTCCACAGGCTGAGACGTTTTGAGGGAAGTAAAGCTCTGGACTAGGATTTCCGAATAGTAGCCACTGGCTACCAGATTCAAAAAAAAAATGGTAGCCACTTTTGACTTTTAATAGCCATTGAAGTCGACTGATGCGCTGAACGTTGCAGGATGGACGCAGCACGATATACGATATGATTTTCAACAAATAAAGAAACACATGGCCGCCACTTTTGGCGACTGGCGACCGCCAATCTAGAGCCTTACAGGGGAATTACGACGTGAACCTGAACAGGATTGCTACCTATTTTTCTCGAAAAGCAAGGGGTCTTTAAAACAACAACAAAAATAGAAGATACAGTAAAACCTGTAAAGTTGACCACCTTTGTAAGTTGACCACTCGTCTATGTTGACCGCTTTTGTCAGGAACGGAATTATTCCTATCTTATATAATGAAAGAAAACCTCTGTAACTTGACCACTCGTCTATGTTGACCGCTTTTGTCAGGAACGGAATTATTCCTATCTTATATAATGAAAGAAAACCTCTGTAACTTGACCACCTCTCTATCTTGACCACTAATGAACCCCAAGTTTGGTTTAGAATATTGTAAAAAACCCTTTGTAAGTTGACCACTTGGTTTATTTTTAAAAATTTTATTCAACAAATAATTATTTTTTTATAGCTTTCCAAGAATATTTTTGATGCCAGACCAGCATTTTACCAACTAATGAAACAGCAGCATAACTAAACCTCCTTTTGAGTTTAACCACATGGGAAAACTACTAAGAACCCTTTTATTCTCCAAACTTGTTTTTCTTTTGTTGTTAAACGAAAAAAATTTTATTTTTTGATTAACTATAATTTTTTAGGAACTATTAATATAAAATGATTAACTTTTCATAAACAATAAGACTTTTTTTTTTGATCAATTTACTGAAATTTTAAATTTTCATAACATACTATACATCATTCTGGGAAAATAATCTAAAACTATTCGAATAACATTTTATATTATTGATTCAAAGTAATGCTAAACAATGAAAGTGAGTTGAACAGAAAGAGTAAGTGTCAATTAGGCAAAAAATGAATGCATGGTGCAAGATTTACAAAAAAAATAAAATAATAATCATCATCATTACCCCCTTTATAAGTTGACCACCTGTCTAAGTTGACCACCAAAGTATTGCACCGCAAGTGGTCAACTTACACAGGTTTCACTGTAATTACAAATGTCTGAAAGAGAAGTCAAGGCACTGTCGGAAATTTTATGGTATATCGCTATGTTCCCCAACTTCCGCATCCTTATGACCAAACGACAATACACTAGCACAAGTTCCACGAAACCGTAACTTCTATGAACTTCTTCTCCAAATATCTGTTTGAGAGTTTTAGTGAATACATATGGTTATGATGATGGAACACAAAGAGTTCTGAAGTAACAATTATTTCTAAATTTATCTAAATAGAACATAGCGCGTGCTCGACCATTGGAAAGATGGCTTTCAGTTTTCATAGAACAGAACAAAGTCCTATTGTGCCACACCATTCTATGACGGGAATTGATGAAGGAATGGCTGGGAACTTTCTAGGAATCTGACGGGAGAAAAAAAAACGAACGGCAACATGAAGAGGAAGAGCAAAGCAACAGATGAGGAACAAATGGATAAGGTGGTTCTAAATATGTCACAAGAAAAATCACGATGAATTAGCACAGCTAAAAAGAACGTTTAAGCCTAATTACGGCACAGTTGAAAGAAAAAGGAATCTTAATACAGCCAGTGGCGCCAGCAGAATATTTTCTTGGTTGGGTGGGGGCGGAATAAATCTTAACAATCTTTCATCATTAACATACTACGATCGAGAGAGATCTGGCCCACAAATTGTTACAAATCCGTGCATTCCAATTTCACTGAACTTCCCACAGCCCTCCCATTTCGAGCTCGGAATTCAATTCCAGGAGACAGACCACTTAGATGTCCCCATTGTTCGTGGAACCAAAGGACATTTTTTTTTAACAATGAAGAAACAAGGGCACATTCATTTTCGCGAGAAAGACAAAACGGAATTGGGGAGGTGGAGGGGCGAGTGAACAGGCGGAGGCGGCTCTCAAAAACGAGGAAAGAAATGCACAACCAATTAACAACGCAACTAAAAGAGGCTCTTAATCTCGCCGGCTTAAAAACCTCATCGGAACAGACGCTGTACACGTATCAAAACTCATTACTCTTTAAAAAAAAAAGGAGAGAAAAAAAAATGAAAGAGAGCAAGCACTCCTCGCACGAAACGTTTCGAGTACTGAGAACCAAGTAACTGCAGCGAAAGAGATCGAGATGGAAGAGGGGGAGGGGGTCACAAAGAGGGAGATGAGTTTGCTGGGAAAGTAATAACGAATGACACGTCATCTTTCTTCTCTTTTATGACTGATTACGTAACATCTTCTCGCCTCTTCGAGAGAAGGGAATGAAAAATTACCCCTCTCTCTCTTTTTTTCTGCATCTTAGTCACTCCAGTTAGGAAGAATTCGCGGTCCTCTGATTCCCGTTTCTTTTTTTTCTCTCCCATTCCCTCACGCTCAGATGAAATGATTAACACTCATATCGTTTTCAATAACATTATGCACGACAAAATCGTCGAGAGAAAAGGTTGTGATAACGAACTTGCCGTTGCATGAGCATTTTACAACCGGTATGCCGCAGCATATGATGTGTACCGCGGCAATGCCAATACCTATTCATTACCGAGTCTATTAATAAACTTAAAAGAAAGCATATAATTTCGTACGGGATATCTTAAAGCACAACTGGAAGTAAACCGCAAATTGCAGAAGTAAACAGAAATAAAGAAAGGTACCGTTCTGGGCTGTCATTCCAAGCTCGTCAGCTTGCGAGATCGAGATTCTCGCTCACGTGATCGGCTGTGACGTTGAAGTGCCGCCAAGTAGTATTCTAATCTACTCGAACTTAGCTTGCGGCAAGGGTTGAGTAGATTAGAATACTACTTTGCGACACTTCTACGTCACAACCGATCACGTGAGCGAGAATCTCGATCTCGCAAGTTGACGAGCTTGGAATGACCGCCCCACAGTGGTGCCAGAGTGGAAATAATTCGATTTTCGAAAGCGCTTATTTCGATTATCTGGTGTATGATTCTCACACTATATAAGATACAGGATATAGGAACGGCATGATTTTTTCCTCTGTATCGAGGGTTTTCCCATTAATTTAGGCTCAAAGTCAGAATTATGTAAATTTGACCAAATTCCACCCTACTCAAGATGGGTGATAAAAAAGTGAAAGAGTTAGAAAAAAATAATCAATTTTTTCTCCTGTTCTACGATGGTCATTTAAACCACTCATCAGTCAAACAGTGCAAAAAAATATTACAGCGCTTTACAACGTTATAAGTTAGGAATTTTAAATTAGCTTTGAGAACAGCTAAGATAACAAAAAAAGCTCCGGCTTCCTCCGGGATGGGAAAGGTTATTTATCAAACTAGAGGTGCTTAAGTAAACATTAGAACACAAATCACCTGCCTTTATCTGCCTATCCGATCATAACACAGAAAAGAAAGGAAAGGGTTAGAGTACATATTTGTTTGTTGCACTATTTTGTTAATAGAATTGGCTCAGACAAAACATTTCCGCACGTCAAAACCTTTTTTATTTGAGTTCAGTCTAGTTGCTAACGTTGTCTAGTGAGCTCTATCAAAATTAAATACCGTGATTTGTGTGAGTGCTTGTGGAGTGGTGCAAATTTCGACGTATTCTTTCGACAAAATCACCCTGAACTTGACGAAGGAAACATTTCTTTAATGCTGACAGCTCTTAGCAAGAGTTTCTTGCCTCATTTTAATAAAAAAAAAAAGATAAAGTAAATCGAGACCGGGAGAGGTTCAAAAAAATGTTCAGCGAGTGGATGGAAAATGAATACGTTTTCAACATACCGGAGCAGGAATCTACAGGATGTGATGGGAGACCAAGTAAAGACTTTGATGATTCTGGTGAACGAAGCAAAAAGAATAAAATACGTAAACTACAAGCATCGTACCAAAAAATCTTGATTAACGCAGCTGCGACACATGAAAAGCACGAAAAACCTAGAGCTTTGTCAGCTGATCAAGCATTAGCAATATTTCTCCAGGCCAATCTGACAAAATATCAGTACGAGGTGATTCGACAAAGACTAAAAGACCTTGGATGCCATGTTTTTATAAGTTATAAAAAATTAATTACCTCAAAGAAGCAATGCTACCCTGATAATATGTTAATTAGTGAAACATTTGCAGCTGTCCCTTTGCAGAATTTGCTTGACCATACGGCTAAAAGAATTCTGGAAACAAAACCCCTAGAAGAACTAGAAAAATTAAATGAACATGAATTAATATTGACTACGAAATGGGGATTCGACGTTGCCTCAGGTCAAAGTGAATTTGCCCAAAAATATTCGATCAGCAATAACGAAATAAGTGACTCAAATTTATTCATGACGTCCATAGTTCCTCTGAAGCTCACAATTCCAATTGATGTTGATCAAAATGGATCGATTTAGGAAAACGTCCGACCTTCTTCAACAAGACATTGCAGGCCCTTGAGATACAGCTTCCAGAAAGAGACACTTGATTTGGCACGAGATGAAAAAAAAAGGGTTGAAGAAGAAATAGAGAAGTTGGAAATTACCCAAGTTGTGATCGGCATTAATGTCATCCGTATTCGACACACGTTGGTGATGACAATGTTGAACGGCAAGGTAGCTCAAGCCATCACAAATACAAAGTCTGCAAGTGCCTGCTACTTATGCAATGCTTTACCTTCGGAAATGAACGACTTAGCAAAAATCCAACAGAAACCTCTTAATATGAATGCTCTCGAATTCGGTATCTCTCCATTACACGCCAGAATCAAGTGTATGGAATACATTCTTCACATTGCATACAACAAAAAATTCGAAAAATGGAGGACTACAAAAGACACAAGAGACATGCACGAAAACGAAAAGAAACGTATTCAACAAGAATTTCTTGAGAAAGTCGGCATCAACGTGGACTTTGTTAAGCAGGGTTGCGGATCTTCAAATAATGGCAACACAGCCAGACGCTTTTTCAATGATTGCAAGGTCACAAGTGCAATAACGGGAGTTGAAGAAATTCTAATCCACTGGATCGCTACCATTCTGGAAGTCATAAACAGCAATGCAATGATTGACCCAGAGAAATTCCGACTATTCTCAAAAGAAACAGCAGAGCTGGCCATTGAGAATTATTCATTGTACTACATGCCATCCACAGTACTTAAGATTTTGTTGCACGGTGCTGAAATAGTGCAGAAGTCAATCCTCTCAGTCGGAATATTTTCCGGAAGAGGCACAAGAAAGTAGGAATAAAGGTTACAAGGCATTCAGGATCACCAACTCGCGGAAAATGTCTCGTATATCCACCAACGAAGACATGTTCCACAAGCTACTGGAGACTTCGGATCCTTTTATCACGAACATGAGACCCGAACCAAAGAAAAAGCATCTGGAAATCAGTGAGGCAGCTAAGGAACTGTTACTCTAATTTCCTTGAATTTGAATTGGTATGTATTCTTTCAATTTAAACAACTATTTACTAAGAATCTCAAACTTTATTATTTTTAAACTCTCCAGGTCTTTAAGCTTCCTTGAAGGAATCATTTTAAGCAATATTTAATTTAAATGTAAGCTCAAAATACTTGTTGCAAACTTGTTTTTATAAGTACAACCTGTTTCAGAAATTAAAAAAATATATATATTTCCAATAGTCATTCATTTTCTAATTAGTTATTTAATTAACTTCAAAATGTCAATAAAAACAGTTGAACTTTTTCTTTTTTGAATGTGACCAGCCCCAGCTTTCTATGTTAACCCGTTCTCGAGATATTGAATTTTTTCCACTTTTTGGCCATTCGACCCCACTGTGCGCCCTACTCACAAACTTCAATCAGTCCCCAGCTGGACTAATTCATGTGGTTACGCCCTATCGGATCGCTTGCTAATGAATTTTCCATGCGAAAAAGAACACAAAGACTTGACACCACCTTCAGGAAAACTTCTGCCCAAACAACCGATGTTTAACGCTAAATACTTACATTCAGAGCTCTTAGGATAAAAAATATTTTTTGAAGTGAGACCAAAGCTATAGCAAAGAAAAAATGCAAACTGACGTTCGATTAGTTCACAACTTCCGAAGGAAGGTCAGCCGGAATAATCAAAGTGCACCCACTTTCTTTTGAATGACACTTATACCAAAACTACGTTAGATTGTACGTAAACTTTGCATCTACCTCGACACAAGTTTCACACGGGCTATAGGGATGGTACCATGTGCATGTTTTTTCAAGTGACAATAATATAAGTAGAAAATTTGCGCTAATGGACGCCGCTCTTATGACAACGCCAACAGTGGGCTTAGCATTAACCAATGCTACGCGAACTTCTTAGTCAGGATATCTAAAAAATGTAGGAATTTGAAGCCTGCACTAGTCTGTATCTCTGAGATGCCCAGAAAGGCTATTAAAAAAATAAAAGAAACCACATTTAGGAGGGTAGGCGGTAACAAGAATTGCTAAGGAAAGGAAGGGAAGGGGGAGGAAATCCTATTAATAGTGTACACAATTTCCTGTAATCAATTACTCTAAAAAGAAAACATGAAAGGCATATAAAAGCGCGCCCTATTGGTTCAAATCAGCAATATTTTATTTATTTTTTTAGCACTTAAGTCAAAATCTTGACAAACATGTGTATTAAAAGAAAAAATATTATACGAACAATAAAGGTATTTTGATTCTTTTCAAGAGATAAGATGTTAGGTTAGCTTGCGTATGCGATCGAATTTCGAGCCTAATGGGTTAGTTAATAACCAGGGCTCAATTTGCATAGGAGCTCACGCGAGCCGCTCTTTTGAATTTTATACAAAATTTAACATTTTGGGCGGAATTCGGGGTATTTATGCGCAAAAACAAGCTGTCGGGACAATAAGAGCTCCCGCACTTCTTTTGATAAAAATTAAGTCCTGTCGTAAAAAATTGAGTGGAATTCACTGTTTTCAATCAAACACTCAGAGTAGCAGTCGTATTTTCGCGCACAGATAGTAAGTTGTAGGAAGGTAGGTGGCAGAAAAACTGCTAAGAAAGAGGGGAGGAGAAAGCCATGTCTAATAGTAGTATACACAATTTCCAAAAATAAATTACTCTAAGAAAACATAAAAAGGGGAATAAAAGCACAACCCATTACTTCAATTCCTTTGATGCAATTATTTATGCAAAATAATAGAAACTCAAATAAAGTAGCAGTTGTATTTTCGCGCACAGATAATAAAAAGCCATACTTGACTTATTTTAGACTAAACAGTTTATACGTAATAGCATAAAAGCAGAGCTTCGTTCGTGAAACCACGGCCGAAAAATAGCGTTTTCCACATTTCAGTCATTGTGGGGAGGAATTTATTGTCTCATTTATGCCAGTCACCCATACATTTTCTCCGGTAGTAAGTCTAAAAGACCTCATCTCTCTGCGAAGAAACAAAAGCATGCCACATCCCCCCGATTTCCTAAATTAAAAACCGCAACCAGCAACATGTGCCAAACAACCTACAAGCGCATCTCGTTTTCTTTTATCGCTGCAATAAATAATCGGGCGAATAGAGAACATTCCAGGTCTTCCTCGCAGAGAAGCAACTTCTAGACAGAAAATATGCCCATGCCAAGAACTTGGCATTTTATGGGGAAAAACGCTTTCTCCCGCATCACATTCCAACAACAGCAGTTCAAAAGACGAGTACGGTCTAATGAATGCACAAAATGCATACAACAATCGAATTGGCGAACGAAAATAAACAGCAAACTTTCAAGGACGGTATTAGTAAAAAAAGAACTAAGACAAAAGAAGCAGTAATTGAACAATTTAGCTCTTAGAGCACAATGGGCAATAAAAATCCCACTGCTACACCAAGATGCTTCTTAAACAACGACAACACTAAATCGAAAATTCGTTGCAATAGGAGCGAATATGTTCATTCAAAACCAGAGAACTAACCCAACAATTCAAATTAGTCAAAAAAAAGCCAATTTCAAACAAAAATGGTGAATGGCCATTTAAAGGTAAGACATCAATAATGTAATCATACCAACGAAACATTTTACTAGTATTTGCTTTCTTATCAGAGCTAAATTTGCAAATGTTGTCCCAGTTAAAGCCCTAGATCGTAGCTTAAGCTGCGACACGTCCGCCATCTTGGGGCTAAACGATGCTTTCTTCTATGTCTGATATGGTGAAGTAGCTAGCGTGTTATGCCTCTTGATTATGTCTTGAGCTTTGAGCAATATAACCCGTTGAGCTGCATTTAATGTTTCCATTTGGAAAGAAAATATATATACATATTGTAGCCTTTCCCTTTTCTTTTTTAAATTCTAGGTGGGAGGAGGAAGAAAAACGACAACAACTCTGTCTAATTGCCCAAAATTACAAGAAGACAATTTACCACTTAATCATTTTTACCGGAAGAAGAAACTGTATCCTCGTGGCCCGACCTCTTTTTATCTGTTTTGGCTTAGTTACCGATGTTTCCACATTTACGCTTTCTGAGAAGAGACAGCTGTTAACGAATAGTTCCGAACAGGCGTCAAAGAGGAATGAGCTGAAGGCTGCCTTGTCTTTTTCGTCTCAGCAAATTGTTTTTCCTAGGATTTCCATCTTCACACAAAGTATCATCACATACGACTTTTTCTTTGTTGTGTTTCTGCCAGCAGCGTCTTTTTCTTGATACACTGTTGTAAGAGCGAACGGGGAGGGAGGAAGGGGCAGACTCCTACCAACAGATGATGTTATATTAAGCCATCAAGAGAAATTAAGCTTAGGAAAGAATTTTTCCTCTTTTATCCAACCTCGTGTTAAATCTGCAAGTCACCGCGGTTATAGGAACATAGGCGACTACGTTACTTACATTTTAACATAACTCAGCTTTTATTTGGAACGTGTGTTTGTAATGACGGCGTTGCTTATACTTGTATCTCAAACAGTACTCTTTCTTTAACACGAAATATGAAAAACCATCAGTATTAAATATTACACGGATATACTTTTCTGAAACTCAAATTTTTGAATACAATAAAAAGAAACAAGGCATATTAAATACAATAAAATTTTTCATTCATCTTCTGCAAATGAGAATGGAGAAGACAGAACTAATAATTAACCTTCAATAGTTGTTCCCCGGAAGTTCCAGTAAAACCACGATATAAGGCACTAAACGAAGAAAGATATTTGGACTTACCCCTACACTAACTTTTACTTTCGAGAAAACGGTCACAAAGGTGTCTGTTTTCTTTTTCAAAGGAAATAAAAATTAGATAACGGTTGTTCGATACAAGTATTTGTTTTTCGTTTGGGATTTCTTTTTAGCACGAACTTGGCACGCTCTAGCTCGGAAATATCACGGGCACGGGCGGAAAGGGGTTAAAGATATTCCTATAAGATTCAGTCAGATGAAAAGTAGTTCATCGAGTTTGGTATAAAGTTTCTAGTTAAGTAAATTCGTCCTTTAATAAGACTTTTCTGGAAAAATTTTCGGGACTTCTCAATTGACCAACTTCGAAACGAATATTTTTTTTTACCCACAGTCGGTGGTGTATATATATATATATAAAAGAAACACTTCCCCCGAGAATAACAAGGAGGGGGCAGAGATTAACACACAAACGATTGCATTCCAATCGAATGTCCTGAAAATCTCGAACACCCTGGTGACTATTAATCATGGCGAAAGTTCGGTGAAAAATCGATTGGTGCAAGTAAACGCGGAGCAACAGAAGAACCTCTAACGACTTCGTCGCTTAAACCGCTAAGTTAAAATTAGATGAGACAAGTCGGGTTAATCTTTTATCGCACATCCAATCCATTACTTACCCCCCCACACACGGAATTTCTCGGGGTGTATATGCGCACGTTATCTATCTGACGCCGGGGAGGGAGTGCGGAGATCATGTTAATAATGGAAGCCTTTTTGCTGCGATTCGGTATTTTTTTGCGCCAAAACCGTAACGAAGTCAATCGGGTATCAGGGTGAAGAGAAAATCAGTTTATTGAAAAATCCGATTGGACGTGCAAGTAGAATTAATGGATTATTTCCAGTTGACACATCGGAAATCAAACCAATTTATCTGCTCCCTCTTAACCCAGGAAAAAGAAAATTGAGGCCGCACTATAACATATGGTGTTGTTCATTCCTCCTGGGTTTCGAAGCGCTGCAGTACAAAAAAAAAAAAAAAAGATAAATAATGACAAAACAAACACACACCAGTAATACAGCAAGAAGAAAAATCTGAAATAATGAAGGAACAATTCAAGCTTTTTTTCCCCCCATACTTAATAGACGTACCAATTACAGGGTGTTCAGGGAAGGACTCCCTGATTTCAAAATTGAACATCTCGAAAACAAAGGACGATTTTGGAATGAAATAAATGGTTGTTTATTGTGAAAGCCATGAAAACTCGGTACAGAAATTTGGAAATTAGTACCTAAAAGTGCCAGCAGGTGGTGCTGCACGGTGGAATTATAATAGGACCCCTATGAATAGTGCTGAGAATATGGACGATAATTACCAGCTTTGAAACGTGAAACAAGGTATATAATGAATAACGAGTGTTCCCTGACGCTGGAATTTCATAGGTTAGGCCACAGTTCGACGGCAACAAAGCGAAGCTTCCGAAAACAGCAAAATGTTCCAACAGGCCATGATCTGAAAACTAACTATTCGTATGCTCATCGCCAAAGGACATGCTTACAAGACATGTTTGTATTGATTTAGGAAACTCTGTACAGCGTGCAACACCACCAGTTGGCACTTTTTGGTACTAAATTCTAAATTTCTGTATGATCTCTACGACTTTCACAATAAACATTCCGTTCGTTTCATTCCAAAACCTTCCTCTGTTATCGAGACATTCAAATTTGAAATCAGGGAGCCCTTCTCTGGACATCCTGTATGAATCCTTGGTCACACGACCAGGGCCCTAATAAGATATCGCAGGACCCTATGTCATACGCATTTTTGTGGGCCTTTTGTAGTCCTTACAATTTTAACCATTGGCAAAAACAATTTTATTCATTTGGGGTCTCTAAACAGGGGGGGGGGGGGTAGGACTAGTTGGCTTTCAGTAATTATGCCTTGTACACGACACATATCAATGCGACTGTCCAGTTCCTCTGCCACTCTACTGAACATGGTACTATCAACATTATTGACAGCATGAGTTATCAATTCACACATTTCTGATAGCTCGCGTCTAGTGGATAGGAAAACTTGGTCTTTTACACTCACAGGAAAAAGTACACAAGAACAACACGTGCTGTCAATGACGTGGATAAGTACCGTGTACAATCGAGTATGGCAGGAGCTGTACAATTGCATTGTTGAGCCCGTTTGAGCAATGACATAGAAAACCTGCAAGTTATATAAATAAAACTTGATTTTTTTTCTGTATCCTTTTCGATTTTCTTCCTTGCTATAGTCGTCTAGGTTTTCTTTATTATAGCGCTTCGCAACTCCGGAAGGAATTATGAATAACCCTGTAGTATAATATGTGATACAAGCCATTGCACCAGGATTGAACAGCTTGGAGGAGGTACTGTTTGCACACGTGAAAGCATTCGCTTCTTTTTAACGCCACATAACTCATAGACAAAAATTTTAATTCTGTTCCAATTACAGATCAATAAAGATACAGAAAAATTCTTGATTCTTACACTTCCTTTTCTCACCAGGACGGAAATCCGTTCGGAGGCGGACTTGCACAATCTTTGTTCCTGTGATAACTTCCCATTGTTGATACCTCTGGTTGCCCCATATTTCAAAGAAACATCATGAATGAAACGCGAATTTTTGAAGGATGCACTAAATCCATATCTATATGTAATTTTTATAATTTTGTGACTTTTTCCTTGTTTTATTTCTATTTCCTTCTGTGAAAAAAGATTCCAAACCTACATTTCGGAAAACAACTTCCAATTTAGATTCAAAAAAGTAAAATATGATTCATGTATCGCAAAATGTCAAATAAGAAGAAGCATCCAACCTTGGCTCATCAGACGAAAAATACAAAACCAACCTGTCTCCTTACTATTGTAACCGTGATCTTCGACAAAATATACCATGTTTCTCATGCATTTCCCATGAATATCTAAAATACTTTGGTATTTTCATTTTGTCTCGTAATATTTCATTCATTTGAGCGGAAATGTATTCAGAAGAGGTAACAAATTGATCACTAGGATTAAGTTAGAGATAAAGTAGAGAAAAGAGGGGGGGGGGGGGAGCAACTTGTCTCTCACGAAGATTGACTTTATTAATATGTAAAACATGAGTACGATAGAGCTTTAAAAACTAACCATTTAAGCAGATTCGATTTAGCAGTAAATCAAAAGAAAAGATATTGAATATGAATGAAAAAGAGTTCAATGATTGTTAAGGTTGAACCACTCGAATATATATTGTATATATGTATTTATTTGTATTTTGTAAAAATGACGCAAATGTGGCTGATGTAAATTGGTTTCAAAATACCTTTTCTATTGGTGAGTCCCTCAAACTTCAAGGGGAGTTCGCACAAGTACGTTTTTCCTAACTGCAACGATGGAGCATTTTCCCGTTATAAGCAGGGCCGGCGAGAGTGAAAGTGGACCTCTTCTCAGTTTGGTCGCCGGGCTCACTTCCTAGATACAAATTACGAAATTCATTCCATTCCAACTCCAAGGCGGCTCACAAAGTGGCCAGGCACCTAGTTTCCGACTAGTTTGGCACGGCCCTTCGTCGGATTTGGTTTTTTCATAAGACAAATTGTGAAGTACGGGATGAAAAAAAGTCTCCCGTGAAACTGTCAAACAAGAATGATGCTGATTCCTTGTCGATTTCAGTTAAGAAATAAAGAAGTCACTGAGCAGCGTGCAATTTAATTAATCGGTCCTCCTCGTTCAAGAGCTTACCAGAAATTACTCCGCGATAGACCAGACCATCGCAAATGACCCGCTGTCCACTCCTGTAACAAACACAGTACGTTTTCTTCACACGTTTCTGCGACGAAACATTTCCCAAGTGCGAATTTTTTTACGGAACACTTGACCTAGTTAATCTAGGACACACAGACACAATCAATAAGTAATCAACAACTTTCATGGCTTCAGCTTTCCGGTCGTCACACATACTAAAAAAAAAAATCTAAAACTTCCTTGTGTATTACATCAACACCTTGATCACAGTCAACAAAAGGCAGAACTGTGCAAGCTATAATACATTTCTACAAGACCATTGCACTAAACAGATTTCAGAAATAATATGTGTTCACCAAACATGCAATAATTTAAACAGATATCTAAGCCTCAACTAGAGATTTCTATCGCCACTAAAAAATAAGTAAATAAATAAATGTATCCCGTTGCAGAAAGAACGAAGCAGGACATTATCAGTACGTGCAATCCAAGAACGGGTGATGGAGAAGTGGGAAAGGAGAGAAATATTCGCTTACCTTGACTCTTGGCCCTCTCCCCGCAAAATTTCCAAGGTAAATCTCCCTTTCTGCGTTAAATTCGAAATTGTTCCATCTCATCTATAATTAAAACGTGCAATCTGCAGTGAAGTACGTCTTTTTTACAAGTTCCTACACAGTTATTTACTTCTACTCGAAAATATAAGTAACTACACATAGCATGCACTCAAACAAGGTTAAATTACAGTTCAGTCAAAGTTATCCACAAGCAAGTACAATTGCGTAATGAAAGGGGTAAGTACCGCAATTGTTGTTGCTCACTGCAAGACAGCATGTAACGCTTGGTCAAAAACCATATACACAGATAATGTGTGTTTACAGTTGTTGAATCAGCCATCGTCGTAATGAATAGCTTTGGCGGAATTTTACATAGAACTAGAACAAGTTAGATCATTTAATTCAAATACAGTAAAACCTGTAAAGTTGACCACCTTGTAAGTTGACCACCTGTCTATGTTGACCGCTTTTGTCAAGAACGGAATTAGTCCTATCTTATATAATGAAGGAAAACCTCTGTAACTTGACCACCTCTCTATCTTGACCACCTGTCTATCTTGACCACTAATGAACACCAAGTTTGGATTGGAGTATTGTAAAAAACCCTTTGTAAGTTGACCACTTGGTTTATTTTTTAAAATTTTATTTAGCAAACTATTATTATTATTATTATTATAAGCTTTCCAAGAATATTTCTGATGCCAGACCAGCATTTTACCAACTAAATGAAACAGCAGCATAACTAAACCTCCTTTTGAGTTTAACCACATGGGAAAACTACTAAGAACCCTTTTATTCTCCAAACTTGTTTTTCTTCTGTTGATAAGCGAAAAATTTGTAATTTTTGATTAGCTATAAATTTTTAGGAACTATTAATATAAAATGAGTAACTTTTCATAAACAATAAGGCTTTTTTTGAACAATTTACTGAAATTTTAAATTTGCACGACACATTATACGTCATTCTGGGAAAATAATCTCTAAAAATGTTTGAATAACATCTTAAATTATTGTTTCAAAGTAATGCTAAACAATGAAAGTGAGTTAAACAGAAAGAGTAGGTGTCACTTGCAAGAATTACAAAAGGTGTCATAGTGCAAGAATTCCAAAAAAAAAAAATCATTACCCTCTTTATAAGTTGACCACCTGTCTAAGTTGAACACCAAAGTACTGCACCGCAAGTGGTCAACTTACACAGGTTTCACTGTACCATAAATAACAAAATATGTAAAATATCAGACACATTAAAAGTAAACCAGGAGAAAGCATTCTCCAATACTAGCTAAAAACGAAGAATAAACAAGACAATGAATACAGACGAAAATTAAGGGTTTTTTCTTTTGAGAATGCTGCCTAACTGAGACAGTTCATTGTGGCAGACAACAAACCTTTAAAAACATTCTCATGACTCCACATAACTTAATATGTAATTAGAAAGATATCGGGGGAGATAGGCGCGGCCTTCGCCCCGGGCGGCAAATTCACACTATTAAAGTTTTTCTTTTTTTGTTGAAGCAAGATATAAATACTTGAAGGAAGATGGGCAAGGACGGCAGTTTCAAGTTTTAGCCCCGGTTCGGAAAAATCGTAGATACGGTACTGGTAATCAGTCAGGCGAATATGTTGGATGTTGCTGACTCGTATGAGCAATAATTAAACTGCACATGTTTCGTATGAGTAAAATTTTAAATAAACACACAAATAATAAATTTCAACAAAAAAAAAAAAGAGAGAGAGAGAGAGAGAGAGAGAGGAACGTTTTAAGTAGAGGCGCTTCAGCAACGATCTGGGTCCCACTCACTATTCTAATTATTCTATTAGTAATTTATTCTAATGGTGGTCAAATATAGCACTATTTAGGGTCAATCGCCCCAATGATTTACATTTAACACTCAAATAGAAATAAGGTCAAAAGCGAAAAAGCAACATCAGTATAGTCACCTCCGCCAGACAGGACAGCTAACGAGGAATATAATAACAACAATGTCCATAACTGATGCTGTCTGTTTCAAGGTGTGGAATCCTCTTTCCCGTTTCCCTACATTGAAAGGTGTTCGTGGGGTTTTCGATATTCAATTCCTAATATTAAAAAACTACCATGGGTTTATTGCCATTGGTTCTGCCGCAAAAATATCATCCACTTTTTACATGTTTTCGCGAAAATGCACAAAACAAAATGGCAGATAATGCCAGGCTGGCATGAGATGCTGAGTAGCAAAATGAGGAACTGGCGAATTCGGTCTACATCACTGAACAGTTGGTCAACAGATATAATAATCTTTTGTATATTGACGGAGTACATGCTGTGTTTATCTTGTTGCTTAATTTGTATTTCCCACAGTTGCTTTCTCTTTCTTCTTCGGCTTTAATTTTTCCACGAAGACGCTATTTTCCCAACGTTTTTCTTTTTGAGGACGCTCCAAACGATCATTTTGCTCGCTTTTCTTAATGTTCAGAAGGGAAGGCATCGAATAGTCAATTGGTCAAGGTCAGAATTCACTGTATTGAAGAAAAAAGGGGGGGGGGAGATGGGGTGCAGCAAAGAAACAAATAATACGCAGCACAAACTGCAGGTCCGCCACTTTGCGAAGTAGCAGAAAAAATTCCATAACCAATGAAAGACTCCAGGTAAACTTCAGGGGTGCCCACCTGGCGGGGGGGGGGGGGGTCATGGCGCAGGCTTTGCCATTGAAATGTTTAAGGACGGGGTATTTTAAGAGGTATTTTTCACTTTGAGGGGGGAGCTCTTACTTTTGGCGGGGTCTTCGCGATATTTAGGGGGTTGCAAACTTGTTTTTAGGGGGGCAGCACTATAAACTTGATCGAAAAAAATGAGGAAGCCATCTTTCGTTTCGCATTTTACTATGAACGTTTCCATAGTTAATTATACTATTCACACATTTCAACCTTTTTATGTTTCAATTTGTAGCAAAAATTTGAACTTAATTTTGAACCAACAGGACTATACAAGGCCCTAGATACAGTCTTTAGTAGACAAACGATGAGATTATTTAACGTAAATGATAACAGAATGATTTAGAGCGTCCGGTAATTTTTAAAGAAAGTCTCGTAAATGCAGAAGTCCTCATTCAAAACACATTAATTACCGTTCATTACAACAAAATCAATCTTACCCGGGAAGCCTCCGAAAAAGGAGAACTTTCCACAACAGAGAGAAAAGAGAAAAAACAACAATGAAAGAAACTGAAAGGGAAACAAAGAGAGCTAAGAGCCGCACATAAAGGATGTTTGAAACGAATGACGTATCCTTTGCGAAGTGACGTCACCCCAATTCACCCAAAAGGGTAAATGGACGTATTGTGCATTCACGACGCAGCAAGCAGTCACGGTCATAAAAAATACTCTCGGCCAGCCGTCAGAATAATTGCAAGCAGCTCCACTAAAAACATTAAAAGGAAATTCTATGGTGTTTTCTTTGGCTGTAAAAGCGCCTCCCATTCAACGCACAAAGAACTTTTTATTGCCAATGCGAAGCAGATAAGCGATTCATTGCAGAACTCTGATAGCAGAAAAATGCATACAGGCGAATTTCGCGGAGCATTCCAGCAGCTATAACAGTTCTAAATATATTTTTATTTTCTTATATTAGGAGAATCTGGATGAGACTGACAGGGGAAATTGAATTGGAAATCAAAAGGTTTTCGGTTTAATGCCGGTAGAGTGATTAATTCTTCAACTTAAGATTTCAAGTTTACAAAAAGGAGATCCAAGACGTTTCTAACTTTTCACTTAATCGTTGACTCGTCAGTCACTAAAATCAATGCTGGAAACTAAATCCAATTCAAAGGTCTTTGCAGTTTGTAATTATTTCAAGTTTAAGGTTAAAAAAACAAAGTAACAAAATGACTTTTATCGCTTGCCTGCATTTGATTTTTATCTTTACGCCATTTTGCAATCATGTACATTTAGGAACTGACACGGCAAGTGGGAGATTTCCATGGCACATAAGTCCCGTAAATAAGATCCGGTCTCTGCATAAGCGAAAAGGTGCGACTACGATTAAATTCTGCTGAATCCAATTGGTTGAAACTGAACCGTCTTTATCACGTGACTGAGCATTTATACGTCCCTTGACAAACTCAATATCATCCCTACTTAGTTCAGGGTTCATACTCTATTTGGATGAAAAAATTCCATGACTTTTCCAAGACTTTTTCATGACTTCAATGAAAATTTTCATGACCACGTTACACGAAGCGAATAGCACTATTTAATCTCAAACTTTGTAATATATGGAAATGAGCATTAGCAAAACGTCGATATGAATGCCACAGCCTCATTATAGCACTTACTTGTAATGGAAAAAATGCAAGAGCACACTTAAAAAATTAAACTATTCTTATTTGTCTTCATCACATAAATTTAAGTAAAGTAAAAATGCAGTGAAGCGAATATGATGATGCTTAAATGCCTGACATTTTTTAAAAACAGGCAGAATGATATTGAATGGGACAAAGGTTGAATGAGTCATCACTAAGTTTCAATAAATTTGCTTCAAAAGTTACCTTTTAGTGTCAACAGTGCCTTTAATCATCCACGTAACTTGACAGTATTTTGGTTCTTTAAAGTAAAGCCACATAGTTTAGTTCTCTCTCTTTGTTTCTAAACCAGATCTTTTTTTAAAAAACCATTCAGTAATGAATCAATCTTCTGATTCAAAAGTATATTTGTTTTATTTACAAATTTTCATATTTTCAAATGTATATAAATTAATAGGTTCAGAAATTCCAGCACATGTTTAATTCCCGATATTGAATGTAGCAGTGGGTCGCATGGATTAGTTTTTGCATGCCGTATGTTGGGCACTACTGTTTTAGAACATTAGAATTCTTCTTTTTCTGTATTCTATCGCCTGACTTAAGATCTTTATTTTCTTAAACATTCAACAAATTAAGTTAAATTTTGATAAATTTAATAATAAAGTCCTTAAGAGTGATGGAATCGAACTTGCATGCAATTGAATTGCTTTTTTTTTTTTTGAGTGGGCGTGGCAAAACTAAGAACGTGAAATTTTGTTACTACAGAATATGAAACAAAAGAAGTGTTGAAAATAACAGAAAATTCAAAATAAGTGATGTCTAGGCAGTAAAATCACATCGCAAAAATGGCAAGCGGCTGTGACAGAAGTGGATGCAATGAGATTTCAAAATTCAGATTTAATTTTCGGATCGTTCAATTTTCCGCTTTTAATAGCTTTTATGTGTTATACTGTTAAATAACTCAAGATTTCTACTGCTCCTTTAGCTCCTGTTCCTTTCTCTTTGTCCAGGAAATTTTTCCATGACTAGACATAAATTCCCATGACTTTCAAAGAAAATTTCAATTTTCCATGACTTTTCCAGGTCTGAAATTCTGTTTTTTTTTTTTTTTTCATGACTTTCCAGGATTTCCATGACCCGTACGAACCCTGTTAGTTCCACTTTTGTCACACTAATAAGTATGAAAAAATAACCCAAAATTTGCTTTCCAATGAAAAGTGTGACTTACCCAGTGATTCTCAGCACAGAAAGATCGAAACATTAAAACCTTCGGGGCGTACAAGTTCTGGATGATGAATATCATGTCAACCAAGTTCTGAAACTTTTCGGCGGAAAAGGCCATATGCAATGGTCCACTCTGACCAACGACCAACAAGAGCGAATAAAATATTACAAATTGCCCTCGAGTACCGATCCCACCTGCTCATTTAATCCCAATGCAAGAGGTTAAGTTAAGATAAATAATCTGTAATCGTAGTCATTTAGCATCGACTCCAAAAGAAATGTATGGAATATTATGAAATCTATGTGTGCGAAAAAAAGAGCCCGATTTATAAATCATACCTACCTGGAAAATAATCCGACAATGATGGAGAGCTTTGAGAGCTTTCAGCATTTATTATCTGACAAGTAATTATTTTATGGGGAAAGAAAATGTCTACCAGGAGATCTCAAATTTACATCGCCCGAATCCCAAGGTTATTTTATAATACTTTGGAAAAATTTGTATTTTTATTAGTATACTCTTATTTTTAAGGTCAGAATTGGATGATATTAGTCTTCAGCAGTCTTAATCAAGAACCAATGTCAGCTTCTCAACTTGGAAAAACAGTCATTTCCTGAGGAATAATCACCTGTTGCAGAAATATTTTTAAAATTTGCAGCTACTCAGCAATTTTTTCAAGTTCACGTTTAATGCTTCCTCGGACGTTAGTGGAGAATGTCAACTTAAAGTATATTTACTCATATTTAGTGACAAACATGTTACATCATTTTCAGCAACCAAGTATTTCAGATGATGATGACACAATGCCTGCAGCCGATTATCACTGGGCACCGTCTGCAAAAGCAGTTGGTCAAAGATGCTAGGTAAGAGAAGGTTCGCAAAATTAGTTCTACATTCTATAGCTGTTTTGTCCTTAACATTCTTTGTATATTGTTTTTTACCCAAAAGCTTATGAAAACCAGTACTCCACGGTAAACAAACTGTCAAAAATCCAGAACTTGAATGGAAAATCTAGTACAGCTGAGGTAAAAGGCATGCCAAGGTGTTAGATCCTTCAACAGTAGAAGTTTCAACCTATTATCTATTTAGAGATGCAAAAGTAATTTTAAACGAGCTGTGCCTCACATGACTTCCTTTTACTCCAATTTAATGTCTTTCCCCATTACTAGCAATTTAAATGTGATTCAATAGTTTACTCTATAAATATCACAACACTGACTAAATTAAAATCAGATTTAAAAAAAAAAAAAAAAAAAAAAAACGCCAAATTTGTCGCGAAGTTGGTGACCAAAAAACTGGCGATATATCGCCAAGTGTCTGTCAAATTATAACACCACTTGAGTTTACCTTGAAATTAACAACGATATCTTCCGAAAAGGGGGGGGGGGGCAAAAGACCCCTTCAGAAACACCCGAATGCAACCAAAAGGGGGAGGTGCACAACTAGACCCCACTAGGAGTCTACGTACCAAATTGCAACTTTCTGGACATACCGTTCTTGAGTTATGCAACATACATACGCACATCCGCACAAACGTACATATAGACGTCACAAGAAAACTCGTTGTAATTCACTCGAGAATCGTCAAAACGGATATTTCGCGTATCTATACGTTCTTGGGCACTTATCCATATGTGGTCGAGTCGAAAAAAAAAGAAAAAAAAAAAAAAAAAAACTCAACATTCAATCAGGGAAATTAAAGTCTATTTTTGAGTGAAATTTTTTTTCGCGAACACAATATACTCTCTTTTTTATAAATGAAGTAAAAATTAAGTTGGCTACAAATTGCTCTGCTTGAGTAGCATATACGAATTCCAACACCATTCAAGCGCAGACGGCGAAGGCAAGTCTTCATTCCTGGATACCATTTCGAGCCTCCCCCCCCCCCACACACAACATCAAACAAGCAATGATGAAAGAGGCTTTTTTTTTTATCACTCTAGCTATCACCGAAACGGATCCATTAAGCATCGGGATAAAAATCGAGAATCGCACACGACGACAACCCGCCCCCTTCCTATGCCGGATCGTCATACGCATTTAACGAGGCGACAAGGGTGATGAATTCAGGTGTGAGACAGGATATTTATCCGGAGACTGACGTCCCGTAAACCGAAATCATGGTCCGTGAGATCAAATGGGGAAAAAGAAACTGGAGCACTGGTGTAGGGTTTTCTTGGAGGCAGCCCATGGACCCGAGCCAAAAAGAACATTTTCCGAGCAGTCACTCTTTACGAGTGGTGAAGAGTAATGAACTCTTTCGGAGAAGCATGCCGCGAGCAGATGGTGTGTGAATAAAGTTATAAAAAGGACGAACCAGAGATTCTTTTATTTCGTAGAAGGATGCAACAGTGAAAAACCACAGAGCCGCCTAGCAACAACAATCTTACTTTGTATTGAAAACAAGAAAAAAAAGTGCCTTCTCGTCGATCAGATCGAGTAGTCCGACCACAAATGAAAGAACACTAAAGCACTATCTTCAGAAACTCACAATACAGTGAAACCTGTCTAAGTTGACCACTACTGTGAAGTACAGAATAACTACTTTATCAAACATATCAACGTCCATAACTTGACCACTAAAGTACTGCACCGCACAGGTGGTCAACTTACACAGGTTTCACTGTACAGTAAAACCCGTAAAGTTGACCGCTATTTTCAGAATTAGATCTATATCATATAATTCAATCTCTATAAGTTGACCACAAAAGTAGTGCACCGCAAGTGGTCGACTTACGCAGGTTTCACTGTATAGCTAAAAACTACAGCATTTGGTACGACATTAAAAACTCAAAAAAAGCAGTCAACTCGCGATAACTCAAAGCCATATAGGAAGCCCGAAGGTTTGAGCTTGTACCTTGGGACCGAGTTCTCGAGAGTTGACTATACATACTTATAATTAAAGGAGGTCAAAAGAGTTCTTCTCGAGAGTTAAAATGAAAAACTGCAGTCGAACCAGTTGCAAAACTTTCTAGTCGTTTCCTATAACTGTAGACAAGAAAGTTACTATTCTACATCTACAAGAAAAAAACTGCTGAAACCATGTTCCCCAAACCTCCAGAAAAAGCGATATTTTTGTCAGATGAAGAATCAATGTAATCGGTTTAAATATAGGTGGACTTTTAACTGGTTTATCAACTTTACATAACCATTAAATTTTTTTTTTTTTTTAATTTAATTGGAAACTGGAACTTTTATTTCATATAACTTGCAAGAGGACCAAAAGATGACCGAATTTTATGTCAAATTACTTTAAACTGGACGAGTGACCCTCCATTCAAAATATTTGTTGGTTTAATTCCTGTAAAATGCAGGAAAAGAACAACATATTTGAAAAAAAAAAAAAAAAAGAAAGAAAGAAACAGAGCAGCCACAGGATCACTTTGCAAAACTAAATAAATCCCGATTTTTTTTACATTCATAGTTCTGAACCACACCTACAGGAGACATAAAGGACAACAACTGTAACTGTACGGTAAAAATTCAAGAGTCGCACACGTGCAAGAATGAAACCGTAGAGCTACCTCCATGGGATGGAACTGGCTATACAAAAGAAAACCGAATACTCTGGCACGTAAGGAATGCCAACAAAAAAAAAGAGTTTGAGACAAACACTAAAAGTTGCTTTCAATCGCATGGAAACAGGTTTTTTTTCTTCAAGTAATCATCGTTGGACAGCTAGCTATGCGGTAAGATATCTTTCTAGCAGCCTAGAAGAAAGTTTCTCAAGTTCAGCAGCGAGACACGTCTGGTTCTTCAAGAAAAAAAAAAGAAATCCCAAACTAAAGGAACAAGGTTACCAGTCAGCAGGGTTGGCAAAAAACCCGGTTTTTTTTTTTTAAAGCCCATGGACCCATGTTTTTTTTTAAATAATCCCCCTCCCCCCAAAAAAAACTCCCAACTAAAGCTGGGTTTTTTAAAAGAAATGTGGGGTTTTTTTTTTCCTTTTTTCTTTTTTCAGGAAAAAAGTGGGGTACTAATAGCATATTGTAGCGCAAGTATATGGACAAAGCACAAAAACTGTCTTTGGGTAAAAAAAGCTGGAAAATTCTGCGTTTTCTTGAAGAAAAGTATAAAAGACGACGAAACCTAAGAATGGTGAAGTTTCAGATTTTTTAGTTTCCATGATTACCAACAGTTAAGGCAGTTACTTCTCGAGTGATAAAAATCTATTATTCGTTTTCAATTACTACTTTTTTTTTTCTTTTGTATTTGACTTTATTGTATTTCATTTTGTTATGCAAAACTACTGTAGAACCTAGAGTAGTTTAAATCCCTTTTTTGTGACGTGTTGGTTTGAAGAAAATAATTCACATGAAAGCCTTTTAGCTAGAGTGGTTTCCTCTGTACAATCTACAAATAGTGAGAAAATCGGACGTGACAGGACTTAGTCAAGTTAATTTGAGTTATTTATTGACCAGTTAAAGAAAAATGTTAAATATATTTATTTAAAATCTTTGAAGTGTTTTTTTATAATGTCGTTAAGAGTTAAGAAGTTACTATTAAAGTTCAAAATTCATTTTTTATGTCCATTGTCAGTGGTAAAGAAAAAAAAGTTTAAAGTGTGAAAGTATTTAAATAAATCTTTTTTTTTTTAAACTTCTCAAAAAATTTAAAAAACCAAAAAGTGGGCGAAATAATGGGTTTTTTAAAAAGAAAAAAAAAAAACATTGGATACAATCCAACCAAACCTGCCAGTCAGAAAAAGTGCTTAATGCAGTTCCCCCCCCCCCCTACTGTTAATCCTTAATTCATATTAGGAATCCGTCCATATTGCGTCGGCCTGTATATATAGCGGCTCTAGGTGCTATGAGGTCTTCTTGACGCCATGGATAGAATTTCAAAATTTCTGTAAAGTTACTTTAAATATATATACAGTAAAACCTGTAAAGTTGACCACCTTTGTAAGTTGACCACCTGTCTATGTTGACCGCTTTTGTCAGGAACGGAATTAGTCTTATCTAAAATAATGAAGGAAAACCTCTGTAACTTGACCACCTCTCTATCTTGACCACCTGTCTATGTTGACCACTAATGAACACCAAATTTGGTTTGGAGTATTGTAAAAAAACCCTTTGTAAGTTGACCACTTGGTTTATTTTTTAAAATTTTATTTAGCAAATTATTTCATTTTATTATTTTTTTATAGCTTTCCAACAATATTTTTTGATACCAGACCAGTATTTTACCAACTAAATGAAACAGCAGCATAATTAAACCTCCTTTTAAGTTTAACCACATGGGAAAACTACTAAGAACCCTTTTATTCTCCAAACTTGATTTTCTTTTGTTGTTTTATTTGAGATTACCTTTTGTACTCTATGTTCAATGAAAACATGTGTCAATAGAAAAATATAAAGTTTTTTTTTTTTTTCCAGTTGCAATGTTTTTGCGGCAACAATGGAATTGTGCTAAAGAGTAAAGTTACTTGTGCATTGCAGTATTTCTCGTGCAAGGGATTAAGAGATAGGACATTTTCATTTTTAACTGCCTTTTTGAACTATGAGAGCCCAACTTGTTGCTCTTTGTGTTATAGTTTTACAAAAAATGGCTTCAAAAAGAAAGTTAGTTGAACTTGAGATTGATAAAAAGTATGAAACATTAAAGTTAATTGAAAAGGGAGAAATCCAGAGAAAATTACCTGGGACACATATGGAATTTCCAAAACTAGTCTAATAAGTGCGCCAAACTTTAATCAGGAGTTATTTTGTTGAAAAGTATAACATCATGGGGTTATAAATGTATATGAGAAAAAAATAAAGCGAAAAATTTGTAATTTTCGATTAGCTATGAATTTTTAGGAACTATTAATATCAAATGAGTAACTTTTCATAAACAATAAGATTTTTTTTATCAATTTACTGAAATTTTAAATTTGCTTGACACATTATACTTCGTTCTGGAAAAATAATCTCTAAAAATATTTGAATAACATTTTAAATTTTTGTTTCAAAGTAATGCTATACAATGAAAGTGAATTGAATAGAAAGAGTAAGTGTCAATTAGTCAAAAAATGAATACACGGTGCAAGAAATTACAAAAAAAAAAAAAAAAAAAAAAATCATTAACCCCTTTATAAGTTGACCACCAAAGTACTGCACCGCAAGTGGTCAACTTACACAGGTTTCACTGTATATATATATATATATATATATATATATATATATATATATATATATATATATATATATATATATATATATATATATATATACACTAACCTTTATCGAAAAACAATCCTAAATTAATTTAACACGATAACTTATAGGGCTTGAGGCAAATAGAAATACACAAAATTCCGCACAGTCAAATAGGTTTTTTCATAAAATTTCACTCTGTAACAGCTCCTTAAAAACTTGAAATCTAAGTAGGACGCGACCAATGGGATGATACTATACCGGCCAAAATTTGGTGTGTGCACCCATTAAAAATTTAGAATAAAAGGCAAAATTCTTAAAAAGCATTAGATTTGATTCATTTCTCCTTAGTAGGAAAAAATTAACAAAAAGAGTTGATTCTTTTTTTTCAAGTCATTGGTTTATTTTATTTTTAAATAAATATGAAAGAAAAGTTCGAGCCGAAATTATTTTTCCCATACGAAAAACATAAAAATATTGGCGTTATATCGACATTTTTCAAGGCCATGGCCGATCTTACGCATAAAGTAAATTCATTTCACAACAAAAACTGTCATCTACATTGTCAAAACTGAACAAAACTCATATGACATTCATTGGGATTAATATCTTTTCCACTAAACTCAAAAGACAAAAACAAAAAACGCATGAAAATCGCAATGGTCAATTTACCTAATTCCTTAATATCGTTGTAATATGCGTCTCACATGTGTAATGAATCAGCTTAAAAAGATAACGAGGAATATCAAGATCTTACGAGGCTTCTTCCTGTGTTTTAAAACGGAAGCAATAATACTAAACAGCTGTAATCATTCCAATGTTAGGCTTAACATTCCTCTTAATTCTTTAAGTCGGCGAAAGTTCAGTTGCTTCATTGTTAACTAAGAAGCTCGGAGCTCTTGAGATCAGCAAAAAGAGAGAAACATTGTTGCAACGTTGGCACTCTAAAAATAAGCAATCTGATGAACATAAAAAAGCCCCCAAAAAGCAGTATTGTTCCAAAGACGCATTCTTACTTTCATTCTATAAGACCCTCATTATTATATGGAAAACGCTTATAGCAGTATTAAATTGACTTTTGCTTTTTATCTTCATCTTGTTACGTTTCCTCTCTCGAATTTTAATATTTTCCACTTATAGCAATCCACCTGATATAATCTCCTTACCATCAAGAAAAGTAAAAAATAATGAAATAAAACGTGAATTTTGAGTCAGTATTTTCGACCAATTTTATTTTCAAAAATCTAACATCTTTAGATAAAAAAAAGGAATTAACTAGTAAATCACATTTTAATCAGTAGTAATCTACTCGCTTGAATAAACTCAGACGCTACTAGACACTAGACTTGAAATTTACGAGTGGGTATGGCAAAATGACAAGGGTGAAGTCCGTTATTATGGAATCTAAAATTTAAGAAAGGTAAAAATAATGGTTTTTAATACGAAGAATTAAAAATAATAGTAAATATAAAACTAGTGATGTCCAAGACGAAAAATCACTGCAGAGACAGATGCAATCGGATTTTGAAATGCATAAAAATTTGGGACTAATGCGTAAAAAATAGTTTAAAAAACTAAAAAAACACGTTCTCGTAGCAAAATGAACTAAAAAGTGAAAAATAATCTTTGAATGATAGTAGTTGACCAATCACTTAATTTTAATGTAATACAAAAAAGCGTGGGGTGCTGTCTATTTACATTTTTGCTTGGACTACAAATGAAAGAAATTCAAGACAACTGATAAAAAGCCCCCCCACGCTTTTTTGTATTACATTAAAATTAAGTGATTGGTCAACTACTATCATTCAAAGACTATTTTTCACTTTTTAGTTCATTTTGCTACGAAAGCGTGTTTTTTTAGTTTTTTAAACTATTATTTTATTTTTCTGTTTTTTAGTCTTATGTTGGAGAATTATCAGGAGATGAAATTATTTATAAACGAGTGCGAGGGTAATATCTTAAAGTTAAGACAAGGGCACCCCGAAGGGAAGCTACTGTGAGTCATTAATGTATGTTTGCGGAAATCATATTTATATTACTTTGAAAATTTGAGATGCATTTGAATACAAGTTTTGTTTAACAATAGTCTGATCAGCAATGAATTTCCAATTGAAGGCTCACCTAGATTTTGGCATGAAATTAGTTAAAAACAATTATATTTCATGTTCTAATTACCTTGGAGTATTGGAACAAATTTTGTCTGATGCAGAAAAACGAAAGGTTTTTGTAGATATTTTTAAATAATTTTTGCGAGCATTTTTTAATGTATTTTTAAAAAAATTTTCCTTTTCACATTGTTGGATTTATGCCAAAATATTGATTAAAATTGGAGGAAACTAACAATTAAAAGAGTTATATAATTAATTTGATTATAGAATATTGCATTGTCATCGGGTCTGAGGTCGTGTGCCAAATTTCAAAAGAATCCGATCGCAGGAAGTGGGCTAAATTTGAGCTGCAAGATTCCATTACAAGATACATACAGGTGAAGCTAATAAAAGAGTGTTAAAAACACTCGACGTTAAATCCCGGTTATCACAAATTTGCCATTTCAACTGCGCTTAGCTGATTTCAAAAATCTTGCTAAACTTAATTACAAACATTTTAAATTTAGTAATAAATATGAGATAGCAACAGATAAAAATTAGAAATCACAAAGTTGTCTCTGATTTAGTTTTTAGGCCTCGGTAAAGATTGAATTTTGCGTCGTAATTATTAATGGGTTCGGTGTCTGATCTGTCTGTCCTTTTGCAGGGCCAAATTTTTAACCTCAGAAGAACGTACTAGAATTGCAGCATCACTTCTAACACTAAGTCGAACCCCCCAACCTAAATAAAAATGTATAATACTAAATTGTTTACACCTAACGTAAAATATCCGCAAAAGACGGATTTCTGTACTAATATTCCAATCATTTTTGAAGTACACAACGTGTTTTTCATCTATGTTAAATAAGTATTTCCAAACTGATAAATATTGAAGTGTCATTTTTCTCTTAAGAGTATCAGTTATTCATATCCGTAGTTTCATATAATATATCACGAAATCGCTGTTAAAATATTCTAATCGCATTCATTAATTTGGTGGGACTCTCGCTCAGTCTAAATATAAACAAGCAACACGAAATCTTAAAAAAGAAAGCCCAAAAAGCTTCTTAAAACAGAAAGCCCAAAAAGCTAAGTCCGCGCGTAAGCGCAGTTGAAATGGCAAATTTGTGATAACCGGGATTTAACGTCTAGTGTTAAAAACGGCTTAACTGCGTAAATTCTACGCCTAATCTGTAAAAGTTGGCAGTATGAACAATTTAAATTTCCATAGCCCTATTGTTCACTAACAAAACGGGAAGGAACACGAGTGTCGGGCTGGCATGAAATAATATAACAATTCATTAAAATAAAAGCTAACCATCAACAGTTCACATAAAATTAAAGTTGATGTAATTTCCCAGGCAAAAAGAGCAGGCGCTTTCAATACGCCTCCCTGCAACCTGGGAAAAAATGGAGTATAACACGCATGAAAAAGATTTTTTTTTCAGTCATAAATCACAACATTAATGTGTGAAACAATATTTATTTGTTACTATTATTGATGGGAAACGTGAAAACAAAAGGATGTAGAAAATATATTGCCTCGAAAAGTACACCATTCCGAGGGCTTCAACAAATGTCGCCCACAAAACTAACGATTGAGGCTCGACACAAAAAATGTCTCAAATTCTACGGGCCAAATTTATCGGTTTTTTATTGACCGCATTGGAAAAGAATGGATTAGTGCATTTATTGATAAGCAGAGTGCACAGAGTGAGGAAAAAGGGGAATGATATTTTAAAAATGAAACATAAATGTGATTGAAACTTAATATCTAGAAATATAGAACGTAGTTCAATTTCGCTGTTCGGGGAAAAAAATATACTATTATTAGAAATTGATATATTATTTGAGGCACTCAGAAGCAAAAGGGTGTAAGTGGCCAAATTAAAAATTTGCTAGATAGCTAGTACAAATAGTGGGAGAACTTCTCTGTGTTGGAGCAAGAGATGATACTAGTAGCTTTGGTAGGTTCTAATATACAGCATGATTTAGAAGAAAAAAAAAATCAATGAAAGTCTATTAAGAATTTGAACGCGTTTTATAAAAAATTTCGAAAAAGTCCAGTTGAATGGAAATTGTGTCGACGTAAGGGTTTTCTACACACTGCATATCGTTTATTGAAACCCTTTTCACGTCTGAATTTTCAAATGAATGCAATGAGGTTCGCAAGTTTCTTTTGAGAAAAGTGCAACAAAAAATCTTTCTTTGTCCCCCCCCCTCCCCATCAGACCTAGAAGGCAGTTCTGTGTTGGGGGGTCGCCCCCAAAACATTTGGTTTTCAGTGTAAAAAATGCAGAAGTTTCAAACAAATTTGAAAATTCATTTCCAACCGCCTTTTCCTTCGGTGATTCCCCCAAAACCTCAAGATGACTTCCCTAAAATATTCTTTTCCGACTAAAGGAAGAAAGGATAAATAACACCTGCGCTAAGGTGCGATTTACAAAGGAGAAGAGCAGCTTCACTGTATTACACAGGGTTCATACTCTATTTGGATGAAAAAATTCCATGACTTTTCCAGGACTTTTTCATGACTTCAAAAAAATTTTCATGACCTTGTTACATGAAGAGAATAGTACAATTTACTATCAAACTTGCCAATTTTTGGAAATGAGCATTGGCAAAACTTCTGTTTGAATGCCACTACCTCATCGAAGCACTTACTTGTGGTTGAAAAAGTATTAGTATACACCTAACAAAACTAAACTATTCTTACTTGTCTTCATCATATAAATTTAAATAAAGTGAAAATACAGTGAATGGAAAATAATGATGCTAAAATGTCTAATAATTTTTCTATAAACAGGCAGAATGATAATGAATGGGACGAAGGTTGAATGAGTCATTACTAAGTTTCAATAAATTCGCTTCAAAAATGCCATTTAGTGTCAACAGTTCATATAATCGTCCAGATAACTTGACAATGACAGTGTTTTGGTTCTTTAAAGTAAAGCGACATTCTTCACTAAATTCCTGTTTCGAAACAACATATTTTTTTTTTTTTTTTAAACCTTCAGTAGTGAATAAATCTTCTGATTCAAATGTACTTGTTTACTTATTTGCATTCTCAAATGCATATAAATAGGTTCTGTAATTCCAGAACATAGTGCTTGATCCATGACATTGAACATAGCAGTGGGGCATATGTTGGGCACATACTGTTTTAGAGCAATTAGAATTCCCCTATTTCTCGACTCTATCGCCTGTTATATTTAATAATAAAGTTTTTAAAAGTGATGGAAAAAGAAATTAGATGCAATTGAATTGCATTTTTTTAGTAGGCATGGCAAAATGAAGAACATACAAGTTAACTACTACACAATATAAAATAAAAGAAGTGTTGAAAATAATGATAAACTCAAAATGAGTGATGTTTAATCAGTAAAATCATACTGTGAAAAAAGACAAGCGGCTGCTACTGAAGTGGATGCAATGCGATTTCAAAATTTGGTTTTGTTTTTGAGATCACACAATTTTTCAGTTTTAATAGTTTTTATGAGCAATACTGCTAAATCACTCAAGATTTTTAATGCTCTTTTAGCAACTGTTACTTTCTCTTTGCCCAGGACATTTTTCCAGGACTTCAAATAAATTTCCATGACTTTGAATGAAAATTTCAATTTTCCATGACTTTTCCAGGTCTGAAATTTGCTTACCTTTTTTCCATGACTTTCCAGGATTTCCATGACCCGTACGAACCCTGATTACATGAAGAATTTGGAGAAAGGAGCAGATCCTATGGAAAAAACAATTTTCCAGCAAAAATCAAGCAATACGAATCAGAATCAACTACTGGCTCCGATGTATTTTTGACAATCAAGCATTTGTACAGGGCGTTATTAATTTTTAACGAAACAAGTGCGAGAGCTCTATAATCCTCCAAACTTATTTTTGTGTGTAAATAGTCTGAAATATATTTAATACAGTAAAACCACTCCAAACAGACACCCCTCTTAGGCGAACACACTTTTAATTCCCCCCCCCTTCCAAGGCAAATACCATAATTAAACTCCTGTCCAGCGGACACCCCTCTGCTGAGGGCAGTTTTTTAGTATCCGCAATAAAGGGATTTTACTGTACAGTACATTAAAATTAACAGGTAATCAGGGTTCGAAAACGTCATGTTGTTTTGATATATATCGGATATTTTGATATCTATCCGATATTTTAAATTAGAAAAAACTTAAGTTTTCAAAATAGTAAATGCATTCCCAAATCACTCTTCATTTTGTTATATTGTAATTAAATTACAATATGTAGACTTTAAACTAAGGTTTCTCTTATTATTTATATCTAATATTTCAATTTACATTTGTATCAATTTTAATGGACTTAATTTAACATTAGCTGTTCTACTCATTTTACTTGTGTTAGCTACTTTTAGTTACATGACTCAGAAATAAATATTATACATTTGTCAGTGCACAATCATAAGACATTTTCATTTTTTCCGAGCGATGTTTAATATTTAATTCGGCACTTTTAATATGAATTAAAATTGTTGTTATTGTCTTGTGCCAGCTAGGCAACTTGGGGTGCGTTGCTTCACTTTTCCAACTGTACCGTTACCGTAATTTGGTATGAAGTCCGACTTCCACAGTACTCACACGCCATAGGGACCCGTTTAGAGGGTAGGCAACCACACTGTAACAAATTTCGGAAACGTTTCTGGGTATATCGGAAAGGTTTCCGAAATAATAAGAATCCTTCATCCAATAGCGAACTCCTCATTATTCAGAAAGCTTTCTGTTATTTCAAAAAATCTAGAAGCGGAAGTGAGGCGCAATGCTTCGAAACGTATTTTATCCTTCCAACATTGGCGCCAGTGAGTCGGAAATAACGAGAGCTTATTTTTTTCCTTATCTATGGTTGCTGCAGGCAGCAACTGTTTAGCATTGGATTACTTGTTATTTCATGTCTAGAGAGTATCAAATTGTGTCGAAACTAATTTTACGCTTTTGCATTTTCGGCTGCCCTTTATTTTTTAGACGATGTACGCAGCTTTTAAGTTAGTTAATAACGATTTGCTTCTTTACAATTTCCGGTGCGACCATGATTTCATATATATTGTGTGTCCAAGCGTGAATAGTTTCAACAGCCGTTTTTATACTTAATGAAACGAAACCCTTTGGATTACTTATCCAGTTGTAATGGAGGTACTTAGATTTTCTTCCTCTCATGTTCACTTGTAAGTATTAATGAATATTTTAAAGCATGTTGCTATATACATTTATATTTTTGTTGATTTGCATTTGATGAGGCTCCAATTGTAACTGTTTTTGGGTTTATCGAATTAATTTAAAGTTATTCTACATACCTATGTGCGCAGTGTACTATTTGTTGTAACCAATTGAAACTGATTAATTACGCAAAAGAAATAAGATTTATATTTGAAAAGCAATCACAGAAAAGTTATTTCGAAATACTTGGATATACATACATTGGTTCAAAAAAAAAAAAAAAAATCAATTGTTTAATTCATTAAAAATATGGTAATGCAAATGTATTCTAGTATTGTAATATGCTTCACAAAAAATGTGCCAGTATTATTTATCTTTTTTTATTATAATTTATTCATTTATTTAAAAATATTTATACCATTAGAAAATGGCCCAGTTATCTATTAGTAAGCAACATAGTTATGCAATTAATTCATGTGCTTATTCATTTTGTTAAATGTGGTTGACAATAAAAAATTCCTTGACATTAGTTGTTCGCTAAGTAACATTTCCTTCGTGGATGTACAAGTTTAATATAGGATAGTCAGGAGGAATGAGTCAGTGGCAAAAATGGAACAGTTGCATTTACAAGCCGAAATAAAAAGAAATATTATTTCATGTCATTGTTTTAAAAGTGATCATTTTTTAAATACTATGTTATTAATATACAATGTACATATGGGGAGAAGACGAGGGGCGTTCACCACGCAGACTGCCATTGACATTTTCAGGGATTGCTTTTTTGAAAAAGGGGAGCGCTTTATAGCATTTTATGGGTTCACCATCACTCTTATGGTGGGGGGGGGGGGGAATCTCGTATATATGAAATGGAGTAATCATGCAATAGAATTCAATGTTTTAATAAATAAAATATATAATGCATTTTGCGCAAATTGCAAAAATAAAATCAGTAACCTATTTTGATTAAGTATTTATATTTGTGATGAACTGGAAAAGGGAAAGAACAGAAGAATCAATCCGAATGGTTCCAACAGGAGGACTTGGTGTCATATTTAAATTCACCAATTTCTCTGTTGCACTTTTCGGTTCACTTTGCTCGTCAGAGAAATAGACTTGACGCGAAGGGAAGGTAAGTTCTGTCAAATATTATCCGAAAATAAAAGCTATCAAGTTTGATACAAGATATGTTTCTAAGTTCTGCATTAAAAATACAATATGTTGATAATTTTGTCTTGAAAATATTGAGAGAAAAACTGAAGTTTAAGATTGTTTAATAAACAATCCCACTTTTGAGAAAATACCCCCCCCCCCTCCCCTCCCCTGACGATTTTGTGATTACGAATGAAACTACTATATTATTTCATAAATTTTCAAAAATTTATAAATGTGCATATGTTATGCTGTTAACCATGCTATTTGTCATAAGAAATTCAGAAAAAAAAAAAAAAAAATCCACGAATGATTCTAAAATTGCTTGTTTCATTGCTGTTAGATATGAAAGAACTGAAACTGATATGGTATGCAATACTATAGTATAGAATTATATTTTAGAAAAAAATCACGGAAAAAGGATTCTGAAATTCTCGGAAACGTTTTTGAAAATTGTTTGGAGAGTTCTGAAATACTCGGAAACGTTTTCGAAACTTTCATGAACCACAGTTGCACAGAATACTCAGAAACATTTCTGGAAATTACGGAAAGAGGATTCCGAAATACTCAGAAACGTTTCTGAAAATTACAGAAAGAGTATTCCAAAATACTCAGAAACATTGAAAGAGGATTCCGAAATACTCAGACACGTTTCTGGACATTACAGAAAGATAATTCCGAAATACTCAGAAACGTTTTTGAAAATTTCATGAACCGCAGCTGCACGATATACTCAGAAACGTTTCCGGATTTTTTTTACAGTGCATTCACAGCACAACACATTCACACAAAGGAAGGATAAGGACAGGAGAGAGAAAGTACATCCATGTTCGAGCCGGGATTTGAACCCGGGGCCACCTCATCGCAGTCAGACTCTTCTGACCACTAGACAAGGCGGCAGGGTTTCCGCTACGGTCGCATTTTTCGCATAATGCGAAAACACTATCTGAATTGCGAAAATAAAGCAATGCATTTTCGCTTTTTTGCTCAAATAAAAAATAAATTAGTTTTTTAAATAAAGAAGAAATGTATGATCCTAGAGAGGAAGCGTGCATGGCGATAATCAACTTAATCTTTTTAAAATCTTAGCTAAGATGTTTAAACTACAATTAAGTTCAATAACTATTAGTCTTATCCAGCATTTTGTCCCCCCCCCCAAAAAAACTGCTTTATTAGGAGGAGGGAACTGCAACGTTCTAAACACCAATCATGTTTTCTTTTTTTATTTTATGTTTTAAAAGAACTGCTGCTGTACTTCAAGAATGTCACAAATGAAATATGAATTTTATTTTCAACTGGAGATGAAACACACTGAGGCATATATAAATATATGAGAATGTGTAACATTTTAGCATTTTGCTAACATTTTTCCATCAATTTTAGCTTTTATGCTAAAGAACTTTTGAACCCTGCTTAAACCCTGCAAGGCGGGCAGCATTAAAATTGTTAAACAATTTTATTATTATAAAATACAACTGAAAACAGAACATTATATTACTCTGTTAAAGACGTATCAATGCATCATAAAAATATAGTGCATAACTTTTTGGTTATGTGAAATAATAAACAATATTACTATGATTAATGTAGTTTTTACATTGAAAATTCCATGGTTGAAAAAATAAATATCGAAAATATATTTTGGAAATAAATATCGGATATATATCGGTGAACCCTGCAGGTAATTGATAAAAATGTGCAGACGTTGAACTCCGGTGAGCCCCAAAGCAAATTAAGTCCTGCACTTATGCAAGAGATATCAATCAAGCACATGCATATGAAATACGTTTTTGACCATAAAAATAAAATTTTAAACAAATTTCAACTTTGAAAAAACTACACAAAGCAACGCTGAAGACGAATTTAAGAATAAGTTCTACACATCTGGCAATCTTTGAATGATCCATTCCATCCAATTACGTGCCGTCGTCATTAGCAACGAGAAAACTTTTTAATGAACACGGTCGGAGAAAATGTATAATTTTACGGAAATTTTTGGTCTCGAATTATAGATAGCGGCGACGCGAAAAAGTCACAGCTAAAACCATTACCACTCAACAAGTAGCTAGTAGCCGTCAAAACTTATCAGAGGAAGGAATAAATTGCCCAGAAAGCACATTAATGCTACTAAAAATTAAAATCAAGAGTCTTAAAAAAAAAAAAAATACATCCAAAGCTTGTTAAACTGGATTAGAATGTTTCCAAAAACGCAATTCAAACTCGGAGCGACAAGAAAAAAAAAAAAAAAAAAAACCCTCGCAAACGAGCGTTCTTCCAATTAAAAAAGCAATTAAAACCGATCCTGGTTTTAAAGCACAGCAACAAGTTGGACGTCGTCGCCGACGAACAGGAAGAGGGGTAACCATGGCGACCGGACACAGTGGCATTGCAGTGAAACAGGCGGTTTGATTGAAAGATCGGAGGGGCGGCGAGCATACTCGCACACAGGGGCCCCCGGCTTCATTATCGCCACCGGGAATTTAATTTCTCGGCTGATGTGATGGATCGAAGAGGGAACAAGAAAGGGGTGTGAGGGCTCCTAATTCGTCCCAGAAAGGGCAAGAGGCTTTTCCCGCCCGTCCGCGGGACGCCGGGATAAAGCAGCTCTCCGAGGGCGCAAATGGAAACTTTCTGATAGATGCAATAAGGGCGCAGCGGGAAATGGCGAGGTCTCACTGATGGCATTTAGGGCACAACATGGTGCAGTGCCTTACCATTTCTTTTCCGTTATTAGATATCCACGTAGGAGAGTCGGGGGGGGGGAGTTTTATTTCTTTCACATAGTTTCGGGAAGGGGGTCGGGGGGAGAGATTGAGAAAGTGAATATAACATTTTATTGTACTATCAGAGGATCCAGAACTCATTTAAGACCTTACTTACCACCTTTTCCGATTTTTTTAAATACTAAGTCTAGGGGGCACTGCCCCCTGCTCGTTACCGCTCACCAACCCCCGAGGGTTGCTTTGCAATCTTATTTGATTCGCAAAGATTTAAATCGTCAATTAGAAAGAAACAGATTGAAAACGCATTATTAGCTCTCGTTTGGATCAAAAAGCACACCTTCGCCGGGTTTCAAAATAACTTGTACCAACTTGCAGAGCCGTAAGGGCTAAGGGGCCCATGAGCATTGAAAAACGGCAGTTTTGTAAGCTTGGAAAGTTGCTTTCATATTCGTGGTCTCAAGTAATATGTTTTGCTCTTTAGCTCGGGGCTTGAATTGAGTTGAGCCTAAGATTTTCCGTTAAAATCGAAATCCTTAAAGTTTGTGAATAAGAAAGAAACATGCGAATCGAAAAGAGGTAACTATGGCAACGCCATATAAAACATCAATAATTTTAATGAAAATGAGATTATTCGAAATTGATTTTTAACGGCTTGTAACTATTTTTCCTCTGGAGATAGAAGCTGTTTTTCGACCATCGGACGAGTTACATCTGGAGTAAAAAAAGCCGCTCTTTACAATGGTGTCAAAAAGAAAACTGTGAGAAAATTCCTTCGCTTTTTACTGATTATTTAATGAAAAAAGTTGTGCCTAAATTTTAGCTAAGCCTAAAAATGTTCGAGCTAAAAACGCAGATAACTTCCGCCGTATTTAAGTTAGAGTATTGAAACAAATTGCGTAGAAAATGCTACCCTTTCCAACGATATACAGGGTGCCCACAAATAACTGACGGTTCAAAAAAACTTTACTACTGTAATACAAGTTTTTCTATAATGATAAAATAAATGTTAAATAAAAGTAACATCATTGTTGATCAGATGGCAATCTTTTTGGAAAGGCTTGTGCAGCGGCATGCACTACAGAGAATGGAATTTTATTCCATATCTTTAGTAGTAAATTTTTAAATTTAACTGTGGACATTGGTTGTAAGGTTTTTCAATTTATTCTCCATGCATCCCCATAATGCAATACTTCAGTGGATTGAGATCAGGACTGGATGCAGGCCATTCTTCTGTGGAAATAAAGGACGGAAAATTCTGTTAGCATCATTGTCGAATAATCTTCGCTTTGTGGGTGGGTGCCGAATTTTGCTGAAATGTGAATGAATACTTTCAAGATAATTTTTGGGCATCTTTAATCATGTGAGATTTCAGTAATTTTTGTAAAAAATAATTTTGTCAATTTTCACACCTTTTTTCAATAAAAAGGGGCAGTTTTCCTCTCTTGCTTATAGCATCCCAAACCATTACTGAAAATGGTTTCTGGAACCTCTTTTAGTTGAACGGATATTCTACATCGATGTTGAGTGAATCCTGTTATTTTTCCTATAATGAGATGTTTGTTGAAAAAATGATTTCTCATCTGAAAAAATTATCTCGTTAGCAGCATGTGTTTTCGTTTTCATTCAGAAGCTCCCCTCTGCACTTTCTTCTTCTTTCAACTTGATTTTTCTGTTAATCCATGGACTGTCATTTTCTTGTGAGCTTTTAATTTTAAATCCTTTTTTATGATGATTCCAGCCATATTTTTTGACAAATTTAGGTCTCTTGAAATTTTTCAGGCAGCGGATTCCTTCGAATTCTTTCGCGGACACATTTTAAGTTTTTTGTTCGTACACAGCGTTTTCTTCCACCACTATGCCTTACTTGACACTACCCGTTTCTTTAAACCGAAAAATCGTCTGCGCTTTTGCTCATAGAATTAAACTAAAACTATTTAGTGTTGCCAACACTAAAGAACAGCTTGAATGCAAATTATGCACAAATGAATTTTGCCGAGTCATTTTGGGCACCCTGTATAATATTAATATGCTCAAATAATTTTTCACCCCTTTAATAGGCAATTTACGCGAAATTTGAGCTTAAAAAAATTACAAAAAAAGTAATTCGAATTTTAAAAAATAACCCCAAGTGCACACTCGCGGGGCTCGAAGTAATTTTGTACAAAATTTCAAGGCTGTAGGTGCTATGGGGTCTCCGGAACGCACGTCCGCCAGACTTCCTTCCAGAATTTCTTTGAAACCTTACTTTTATCTTAATATATAAAAATATTCTGTGCGGACGTTTGTCACCATAAGGCTTTTAAACGGCTGGACCGATTTTGATCAAATTTTTTGCATTAGTTGTTGCGAGCATGGTTTAGAAGCGCGATGGATCGAATCGGAAAAGTTTTTGTTAATTAAACATTGGATGGTTATTTCTTCCAAATGATTATATTTATTTTAACCTATTGTTGAGCGAGAACTGAAATAAATATTTAAGCCGTTGCCAAAGGACAATAAGAAAAACAACTCTGCTTTTTGTCATGAAATTTCCTACTGTGATATGTCAATTGAGAATAGAATAAACGTAGAGAGAGAGTGAAGCCTTCATTTCTTGAAAGCAACGATTTTAGGTCCCGTGATATATTTTAAAGTAAAGTACTGGAAGGTTTACGCAAAACGTGTGTTCTGTCGTCGTAGTTGAACCATGTGACCGGATCGGTGCTTTAGGTTTTCCTAACCAAATGATCAAAGGACCGTACCTAGCTACATTTGATTCTCGGCTGAAATCCATTTGAGTTTAAGCACCAATGTCAAGAATACTTTAAGGATTATCAAACTAATCAGTACATTATTAAAGGAAAAGATGATGGAATATAAAGACGAAACAAATTTCATTTCCGTCCAGATAAATTACAACAGGGTAGTTCTATACACAAAACATCAGTGCAGTGGAAGATCCTTATCTTTGGTGGAAAGAACAAATTAGGCAACATATGAAGTTTAAAAAGTTTTCGTTCAAAAGATCGGACCGCTAATCGGTCGGAGTTGGTTTCGCTCACTGATCGGCTGGATTACAAAAACGTGGTGGCTTGGCGACTTTAACTATAAACAAAGTTGTGTGATTATTTGTTTACATTTTTAAGGTACTGTTAATGTAATTTATTGTATTTTTTGTTTATTTTACAAAATATTTCAAATTGAATGTTTTTCGTTTTTAAAGAATGTTTAGTCATTTTAGTTGAAGAATGTGTTTATTTTACATCGGGAGGGGGGGGGGGGGGGGGGGGGGGGGAGGGATGAGTGATTTTCGCTTATTCAGAGAACTGTTTTTACCTTTATCATTTTTTTAAACGATGTCCTTTCGATTGTTTTTCTTTTCCATATGAGGAATGTTGCAGCGGGATTTCCCGTTTGTTCTAGATGGGTAGTTAGTTTTTTACACTTAGTATCTGAGGACGCTTTGTATCCTTTGAGTATGGCTGGAGGAACAAACCATCAATTACGGGATAAAAAAATAATTAACAACTGCTCAGTGGGCATTAGATAAATCATATTAAGTTGTAAAAAATGTACGCATTCAGACACCAAGCAGCTTAAAACATTTTCTTTTTACTTATTTTTTTCAACAAAACGGTTCAAGCACTTGATGGTTTATTGAAATTTTTTTAACTTTCCAATTTACAAAGTTTGAACAGAAGTCAGGTCCTCTAGTTTACTATAATGAGAAAAAAAGTATGGATTTTTTTTTCGACCAAGAAGGAGTTTTACACACACAACCTCCTCTTCCCCCCCGAAATATTTCGAAATGACGGGCCTGGTGAAGACCTGTCCTGTGACAATGAAGAAAGTGCCAGGTCGCCGCGGAGCTTTTCAAGTGATTGTTCCCATTGAACAATCGCAGGAACATGAACACAGCAAAAGATTAAGTCTTATCCTAGCGCTCCACGAGTAACGTCAAGCATTCAAAAGTGAAAAGAGCTTAAAGCTTATTTTATTCTGCAAAAGGAAATTAAAAAAAAAGTAATAAAAAAAGAACTCTGGTAACGATGCAAATTCTTTACCGATGTGCCACCCCCTCCCTCCAATGACTATTGCCAATGCTCAATTTCTTTTACCCACGCTCAAATCTTCCATGCAGGTGGATCAACATGCGATGGACAAAGTCGGAAGAGCTTAAGATTAACACATCTGCGCAAAGGAAGCCAAGAGGAAATATTCAGATCTGATGCCATCATTTCGCAACCGTTTATTCAGAGAAAAGAAGCCGCAAAAACAAACCCGATTGAAGTAGCAGAGAAAACGTTCGAAGCGACGTAGTTGATAAAAAGTCTAAAAATCAGCTTGCGAGGAATAAAGCGGATCACTCACGATATAAAATTCTCAGACTTCATTTGGCAGCTATCAGCACCAAGAACCGCGAGTCAGACAGACGGGTGCAATTTGTTAAAATCAATTCCGTGAGATATTGGTAACTGCCTAAAATTCCAGAGATTTCTCAGAGAGTGAGTCAAGGTTGAGCATTTATTCCTAAGTAGAGGAAGAACTTGTGGGTGGTTCTTTGAAATGATGTGGATTTTTAGCTCCGGAGATATTATCCAGTTTTCTTAGAGAACACAACTTATTATTATTTCTTTAAATATGTGGAGGGGGACAGAACGGTGGTCAGACAATTTCAATTTTCGAGAAATTAAACAAAATGGTCTTTTCAGATGTACATTTTTTAGCTGGTCAAATATTTAAAAAAAAATAATAATAACATAAGTGTATACTATCAGATTTTTGTTTTGTTTTATTGCTGCAACATCATCTATTATTGGTGTTTTAGTTGATCAACCAAGATACATCTGCTATTTATTTTTGAGAGGAAGAGGGTCGGCAGATTTCATGCCAACTTCTGTAAGGACTGGATCAAAATTTGGCCCTAGTCGTACTGTCAAAAAGTTTGGGAACCCCGGTTTTAAACGATTTGTTCAAGTTCTAACAGCCGTGGGTAATGAACTCAAAATGAAACTCGAAAGCCTAATGCTTACATAAATGTTGTTACCAGGGTTGCCAGACGTCCCGGATTTCAAGGGACAGTCCCGTATTTTGAAAAATTGTCCCGTGTCCCGGAGAAGTTCCATACGGGACGGCTTAGGTCCCGTATTCCAGCTGATAACAATATTTTACAGAACGAGACATTATTTTAATGGAACAAAATAAAGTAAAACGAAAAATGAAATAATGAGCAGTAAGAAAATCATGTGGCAACAAACGCAAAAATTGTTTTCGTTTTGATTTAGTTTGTATGCTTTTGTTTTGGTGACAGACCATGCGGAGCCACAGGGGTGTCCACCTAAGGAGGGGGGGGGGGGTCATGGCGCAGACTGCGCCATTGAAAGTATTAGGGGGGGGGTTGAGGAGTATTTTTTCTCATTTTGGGGGCTCTTGCTTTTTTGGGGGCGGGGGTATCTCTACGATATTTAGGGGGTGCACCCTTGCCGTTTGGGGGGCACCCCTGAGGAGTCGAATGGTTGCTTCTTCTTTCCTCATTGACTAATATTGGAAAGATATCTCTGCGCATACGTCGTCATTCGCAATGAAAACGATTTTTTATACTTGGTTAGGCGACATTTTGCGAGTTTTAATGCTTTGTTGAGATTGAATTTGCAGCGACATCTCAAAAATATTTCCCCTCCCCCTTTTCACACCAAGAAGCCTGTCCCGTATTTACTGTTCTTAAATCTGGCAACCCTTGGTTGCTACACTATTCAAAATCTGAAAGAATGCTCAAAGGAAACTGAAAGTTTTCCATTCATCAAACATAAAAGACGTGAATGAACTTGCTACTAATGGCGAGTTTCAGCGCTAAGTGCTGAAAAAGCACGTCGACCCATTTGCCATGCTGCACGTAAAAATCGGGAAGGAAATAAATGTAGTAACAGGAGAAATCCCCCTCGTCGCGTGACTACTTCCATCTGCCAGTTTTTCTCCTGTTTCGTGAATGTATCCTGAAGCTAGCTACATTAAGATATCTATTAACTGGTCGTAGAACGGAGAAGATGAAAATGGCTTCGATTTCGTGATGCGTTAAGAGAAATTAAAGAGCAGCACGTGAGATTCAATAAGTACGAAATAAATAGCAGTGTAAATTAGGTATTCATCAATGTAATTTGGCAATTTAGCACGGATAGATGACATGCAGCAGTGCTGCGTTCAAAAATGAAGTACTAATGCTGGTTTCTCAAATCATTGAAAGTGCGTAATTCCCAGTAAAGCTTCTGGAACGTCATTGGTTGTGCATTATTTAACTAACACACCCTCGTACTGCCAAAAACTAATTCATTGGGTATCATTTAAACCATCATTAAAAAAATAATTTCACGCTTTGTTGATTGCGAGCCGATGTACACTCGAAAATAATCCCCATTGGTTCAGGCATAACAAGATAGTAAGTTCAGTCTGGCCAAGGGCAGATCCAGAAGTTTTTCAAGAAAGGGGCGATTGATTTTCATTTCTTACTTTTTACTATGTATGCTGGTTTTAAAATATTGATTTTGTGATCAATATTTTAAACCTTTGGTAAGGTTTCGGACTTGATTTTGAAACAGTTCCGAGATAGGGTTACCAATCCCAAATCTCCCATCCCCCAACATCAATGAAACTCGTCTAAATTTGCGTTTTGAAACTTCATTTTCGAAAAATTACCGGTGGAGAGTCCTTCAAGGGAGGGGCGATCGCCCCCACCGCACCTCCCTTGTATCCGTCCCTGAGTCTGGCTCTGATACGATAACTTCCGCTGAAACTTAGATGATTTCATTTTTAAAATAGGAGCCAAGAAAGCAGGTTTGTGATTTTGCCTGGGGTGTTGAAACTGCCCTTCAATGAAAGTTAGGTGTTTCAAAGCAATGTAATATGTTTTGAAGCCCGACTTAAGAATTACTTTTGGCTCAAGAAACGGACAGTTACACTTGTACTCAAATCAAAATAACCCCAAAGCGGCAAAGTTAGGTCCGGTAATCGGTTCACTCAACAGGTCAGCGAACAGTCAACTTCTTCTTCTTCTTCTTTTTTTTTTTTTTTTTGAAGGTGCAGAACTAATTTTTTCATCTTGGTGACGTCAAGCTCATTTATAGGGTGTGTCAAATCACTTATCTCTCTTAAAAAATTAATTAATGAAAGGGAGATAGACCCGAATTCGCCCTTCTTTAGTAGGGCTGCAGTTAGTGACTCCTAAAACGACATCAACTGCAGAGAAATGTCGCTAACAGCAACATGTCTGTCTCAAGAGTTATTTGAACTGCTATTTATTAACTAGTAAATTGCAATACAAGATGTGACTAAAAATTACTTCTACATTATTTGAACGAAGCAATTGCCTGTTTGGTGATATTTTGATCGTTGAAATTTTAACACCCAAAACTCCAGTAGATAGCGATCATTGTTGACCCTTTTTCATTTCTTTATTCCCCAAAAATGACAATCTTACCAGAAAAACAGTTAAGCTACAGGATCGAGTTCAGCCTCGTCACAGTTAAGCCTTTCCCTGCATTTTGAACATTACCGAAACATATTATTAAATTATCATGCCGTGGCGCGAGTTTCATTGTTGATGACGCCAGGAGCGTCACTCGATCATTGGCTATTACATATAAGAGGATAAATTAAAATTAAATATGACTTATATGACGCGAGTTGATTTTAACTGCAAACAGAGATAACCAAGTGCACAGATCGAAGATGTACGTATACAATAACACATCGGCATATAACACATACCAAAAAAAAAGTACTTTGCAGAAAAGCAAATAATGCGGAAAAGAAAATTGAAATTCAAGATACCGATATCGTTACTGATATTTTCACAACATTGATGTCTATGTTTATGTGACATTGACGTATTCGTTCGTATTAATCCCAAGTATTAAGCCATATCTCAACAGTGAATGACATAACAACGCAATTGCGAGGGGCCGTCACGAACATAGAGCCGTGAATAGGATTTAAAATAAAATGAAAGTGATAAATGTTTTATATAGTTCAGGACGGGCTCCCAAACCTGTTAATCCGCCACTGATCTTAAACTAAATGTAACTTTGGATTACCGTCAAGAAACTATGGCAAATCATTTTTAAAAAAAAGTAATCTAACCAGAATTTCATATTAGTACTGGATAAGTCCCTACCCCCACCCCAATATAAACATACATTAGTAAGTTTAACGGAATGGCTTATTCCAAACGAAAGATTCTGCGGTAAAGGAGTAAACTAGCGGTTTACATTTGGTCTAAATAAGATTCTGTATAAGCAGTTGGGCATTTCTTAGATCGGTTACAACCAGAGCCACCTTCAAATAGGAACCTTGCTAATTCCAATTAGGTATTTTTTGTAGATGAAAGGACTGCTTTGACCCCCCCCCCCCCTTAAGGTACAGTTTGACTGAAGTTTGTACATTTTGTTATCCTTCCGAGAAGTACATCCTCTGATAAATTTGCTACAAGAATTTCACTTGTGGACAAAGGCGTCCATATAGGGGTGGGGGCTCAAGCCCCCCTTTTGAAATCAGAACTTTCTTGCTTTTGGTACTTTTTTCTTTGCAAAATTGTAAAAACATGAAATCGGTTTCCATTTGGAAAATATCCTGCTAAACCATGGGAAAAATATCTGAGCACCTCCCCCCCCCCTCCTTAAATTTTGCATATGGGCGCCCTTGCTTGTGGAGAGCGGATTTACACATTTCGATGTCCGTCGCAACGCATTATTTGGGGTCCATCTGTCTAAAGGAAAATATTTTTTTTATGTGAAGTCTTTGATCCTTTTCCGGGTTCGCATGGAGGGGGTCCCTCGCAATATCGACAAATCCGCTACTCTTTGTGGCCGATAAAACATCACTTGAAAAGAACCAGAAATCACTGGATTCAAAAACAAATAACTCGATTTCTCCCTTTAATCCTGCATGTTCGTATTTATTTCAAATTCTCAGAAAAACATTATAATCTACATTTGTATGCAAACTCCAATCATTCAAATGCAAAAAAAAAAACGTCTATTGACATAAATTAAATAGCAGTGGGGTGAGCCACATGTAAACTGACAGTACATCTTAGCGAGAAAGTAATAAAAATCATGTGTGTCCATTGGGACGCCCTAAAAGAGGGGATGACAGAAAAGGTACTTTTTTTATTTTTTGCTGAGTTGTGATTCGTATGACTGAATTTTACGTTAAGAAATTAAAAACAGGTGAAGCGGGAAAATCTTCCCGTCATCAATTAACGGGATGTGCCGATAAACTCGCTCTCCCAATTGGTCAATTTGAAGAGGACAGCGCAACATATGTTAACGGCAGCGTCACATCGAAGGCCAAGGCGAACCGTGAGACAAAGCAGAGGGCCACGAAATGAAGAACCTGCTGGGCTTGGAATCCTGCGTCAAGCCTGGGTGATTTTTGAGTCAAGGTCATTTTTGCCAACGAGGGGAGGAGTGAGAGAGCATACACAGTTTCCCCCCCCCCTCTGCCTTCCCTCTCTCTCCGTCTCGTACAAAAGCCGCAGGCAACAGGTTTTGGGGTAATCGCACTTGTAGGCAGTCGAGAGAGGAGTAAAAAAGCTCCCTGCTTACCTTCGCCATAGCAGTCGCCTCCAGAGCTAGGACGAGGTCGCTTTCCGGCATCGGCTCAATTATCACGGGAAGACGGATCAAGCGAGAAGGGACTTCGGTCGAGTTTCGAACACAATTAACCGCCCCGACATTCGACGCGAAAAGCAATCCACCCCTATCATCGGCGCGTGGTACCTTCCTTTTTCTCTCCTTACCTTCTGGTCGCGGGGCAGAGCGCGCGACACACTCACACGCAGACAGCCACTACTCATACGGCTTGGAAGGGGCGGCGCCGGGGAATGAGAGAGAAAGAAGCACGTTCGGGGAAAAAGTGGAGTGATGTGCGGATTGACTGGCTTGCTTGTTCGGAAATGGCGCGCAACACGCACACGGTGGAGCTGTAAATAAGTAACTAGTACGGGAGAAAGTATGTTGTGTGTGTGGGAGACGAACCTGTGGACGAGTGAAAAGGAATGGAGAGAGAGGGGGGAGGGCGGATAAATGGATCGTTACCATTCGAATTACTATCAATTTTATTGTTGAAAGCTAAAAATTGCGGGGGAACTGTCGTCTTCACAACTTATTGCATGCGTGAACGTGAACGGTCCGATTCCGTGTACTACGTCTTAGAAAAAAAAAAGGCAGATCCTACTATCATTTTTTCCGTTAGATATGTTAAAATGCTCAGTTTCATCTCAAATAGAAAGACACAGAAAATCGAGCAGTCAAGGAGCCCTCCCCTCCCCACCCCCACATTTACTACAGGCTAGATCAGTGCTTCTCAACCTTTTTTACTTTGCGGCACACTTAAGAAATTTCTAGATCAACGGGGCACACTGAATTTAATTTCGCAATGGTGATATAGAAGTGTTTTTATTATTCACTGGTAAAAAGACGGGGGGGGGGGGGGGGACTTTTTTCATATTAATAAAACAATTATAACTAACGTAGTGTATTTAAACTTATTTAGAAGGTAGAAATATTTCGAATGTATTGAGGTTGATAATGAACAACAAAACTATGTATATCATATTTTATATAAAATTATGCTTGATATGTTTCAAATCATTTCTCTCAAACATGTCATCAAAGTGCACACTGCAGTTAAATGATTTATCAAAAAATGTTACAAGAAAGAAGCACCCAAGAAATTAAAACCAAGCACCTAACTTCCGTCTGACACTAATGAGACACTTGAGCCTGCCTTGAGAAGCAAAGACGTTTGATGTTCGATTATATGCTGCAAAGAGCTACACGATGTTCTTAGTCCAGGCTCTTAAGAGATGATCTCTTGCTGTTTTTTATAAGTCTGGGGGCAGAGAAAGCTGAGTTGGCAAAAGATATGTATTTGAAAATGGTAGCAGCACATCAATAGAAAGACAAGAAATGGTGGCATACTCATTTTTAACCAGCAACCAAAATTCGTTCAGAAGCACTTCGCTCAACTTTAGTTTAAAAACACGGTCGCTCTTGAGGTCCATAAATTCTTTTCGCAGTTTCAAAGAAAGGCTTTTAACTGATGCATCCGCAGATGAAGTAAATCGATCGCGATTCCAGTCATACTGTTCTATGTTAGCATTCTTGAAATAGTGCTTAAACTTGTCCTGAAGTATGACTAAATGTTCTACCACCATATTCAGCATCTTTTCTTCCATGCCATTTCCTTCACGTATTATATTGAAGGTTCGTTTAAAAATGTCTAATGGAACATGATCTACTTATTCTCTCTACAGCTGAATTTTTGATTTGAACCCGTTTAGCTTGTCCATGCATGTAACTCGATTCTCTCTTTGTCCTTGTATTTTCGGATTCGATTCTTTAAAGTGTTCAAAAAAGTCACCCATGTACACTAGTTTTGCCAGCCACTATTTGTCTTGCAACAAATTGGCGTACTACATTTCGTTTTTTTAAAATCAAAAACTCCCGTACCTCGTCCCTCAATTCTAAAATTCTTGATAGTACCTTACCACGTGAAAGCCAGAGAATCTGTGTATGAAGAAGTAGGGTATTGATATGCCCCCATTTTTTCACAAAGTACAGAGAAAGGCGAAAATTAAGCGGTCTTGTTTTTATGAAATTCACGATTTTCAAGACTTTAGCCAAAGTTGACTTCAGCTGATGTGGTAAGTTCTTTGCCACGAGCGCTTCACGATGGAGGAAACAGTATATGGTTTAAACACTTGGGTTACGATTTTTCACATTCGATAGGAGCCCTATTATAGGTCCTGTCATTGCAGCAGCTCCGTCGGTGCAAACACTTATGCAATTTTGCCACTGGATTCCGTTACCTTTCAGATATTTATCTGTAACGTGGAATATCTCATCACAGGTTGCTCGTTGAGAAAGTTCTTTGCAGAAAAGTTAATGGTCTTTAATTGCGTCCCTCATCAACAAACCGCACAATGGCTAAGAGTTCTCCACAGCTTCCGATACCTGTTGATTCATCAACTTGAAATGCAAATTTTCAGCTACTCGTAATTTCTCTACCAATGTTGCTTCTATATGTCACCCATTCGTCTCCTAATAGCATCGCCTGAAAGTGGCACTCGGACCACCTCCTTTTCTGAGTCCTAGCATTCCCCGTACAATTTCTTTTCACGCTGGTAAAATAAGCGTTTCACCGATAGTGTGTGGATTTTTCGTTTTGGCAATTAACCGTGCAACGTTATAAGTAACCTTTTGAGCTCTTTCAGAAACTTTTGCGCTGGTTTTCATGAAGGAACTTTGTTTCAAGTTATCTTAATGCAATCGCTTGAAGTAACCGTTGTCATTGCCTAGGTAAAAAGAATGTTTAGTACACAGGTGACGTTTTAATTTTCTAGGGACCATCGCTTCATTTGAAAGTTGCTCCCTGCAAATGAGACACTCAGGTCCTGGTGATTTTACATATCGGATCCATGAAACATCGAACGCCAGGTATCCTTCCCTGTGCTGCCTAATCAGCGACTTAGCCTTTTTACTTGAAGATCCATTTGTATCAGTACATACAGTCGTAGACTTAGCAGCTAACGAGCCTACTCTAACCAAGAATATTTCCACATCACATTCGTAATTGAAGCAAATGTTTTGTTCCAATCCGAATAATACACTGAGCATATAAAGACAAGCCAGAATGTCATTGCTGGTGAATTAGGCGTGTATAATTTGTGTCTAAAATAAGCCTAATTAATAATAATAAAAAAGCCAAGAGCAAACATAAGTTTGAAAAACCATTTTTTTTTCTTTTTTACTGATTTGCTTTTTATGTATCAACAAAAACAAAGCTTAAAAAGTAATACATGTCTGATCGTTGTCGCCAACATATGCAAAAGGTAACAGTTAAGACAGCTGCACTCTTCACTTTACTCTCAGAACCGAGCTTTGAGAAACTACAATAAAATGAAATTAGTATGGGAACTGGAAAAGAGGAGAAAAAAAGCCAAAGCTGGGGCTAAAATTCTGGGCCGGAGGGCACGATCCCTTCCTGGGGAGGGGGCATACTCCCGTTCGGTTTAGAAAAGATTTAGAAAAAATTCTGTATAATTAGTCGATTTCGTGGAAATTAGAATCCGTTTTCAAAAACTGAAAGTAATAAGATCACAAGAAGTGTAAAAGAGGGGGAGAGGGCAGCAAATCCCACCTCTCCCCTTGTTGGGTAAATCTTATTGCGAATGATCGACAGGTAGAATTGAGAAAGTTCAGAACGATACAAACGCTATTCGATCGCAACTTTAAAATAATATACTTCAATACTCTTTCGTTTTAAGTAACTTCGAAAATGCCGCGGCACACCGGGTTCCTTGTCGCGGCGCACCAGTGTGCCGCGGCACACCGGTTGCGAAGCCCTGGGCTAGATCACGCCGCCAGCCCTCTTCCAGTTTTATCATAAGAATGTGAGTGATGATTTTTCAATTTGTTTTAATTACTCCTAAGCCTCCCCCAACCAACGAGAAGTCAGGCCCAAACTCAAGTTAGAGACAATCTTCCATCTTTGCAACCCCCTCCCCTCCATTCGCCACAAAAAAAAAAGCTAAGTAAAGTATTGACAGTGCAGCAGGTGATCCATCGCTCTTGTTAAGTTGCTCAATTGATAGCGCTACTTAAATTATATGCAAATAAAAATTTATTTAGGTAGCGCCACCTATACACATGAAAATGACTCGTTACTGGTTTTAGTTTCACACATTGAAGACCGTCACACACATTTCTAATATTTTTTCTCTTTTAAAAAATCAGTATTCAAAAAACTTCGTCTTTTCTAGATTGGTAATCACAGAACATCTCTTTGAGAAGTAATTTGGAGACAACGTGATGGCAAAGATCACCATAATATTGCAATCATACCTACAAGATTGAATCAAGGGCATTGCTAAAATCTATTATTAGTTGACATAAGGAGCATAATTTCAAACCATATCAATAATCTCAATTATTCCCCCCTCCTCCTTTTTTTACATCAGAGTTCTTTATAGTGCAAAAAAAAAAAATCGAACTGTAGTTGGGAAAATTTGATAAAAACTGCTGTTACTGTATATCAGGCAGAATTGAATATTAACTCTTTTATATGGAAAATTACCTGATAACAATTAACACTACAATTACGGCGGGGGTCATTTCGACCCCTGAGAAGAAATCTGTATAGTTCCCTATATAACATAATACATTTGTAAAAAATATTATAAATGCAGTTTTGCAGTTTATTAAAAGGATACAGATATTTTCAGGGTTTATAATAAAGTATCATTCAAAAAAGTTTAAAATGACCTTCAAATAACCAGCGATGTCTCATTTCAGAAGCTAGCAGATAACTTTTCCTTGTATGTACAAAAACATACATGCTTCATGTTCTAAAAATGATATGTTCTAATAGACATTTTGAGTTTGAGCTCTGTTTCAGCATCAGAAAATGTTTTTGTAATTCTTTTTTTCTAAAAAAGGTCAAAAGGACACCTGCCCACACTTTTAGTTGTAACTCTTTCAAAAAAACTTTATTTGGGGTCGGAATGACTCCTCCTGTAGTAATTCTAGTGCTAAACAAGTTTACACTGCAGTGACTTTTTGATACAATCAAGTAATTAAACATACTGTCAGAGCTAAAAGGAAAACAACTTTTTCAATAATTCATGAAAGCCCAATGGGCAAGTTAAATTGGGAAAAAAAAAAGCATCTTTCATATAGAAATTCATGAAATATTTTCAAATTTCGTGCTTCAGTAAAATTTTAAGAACAAAGCGATTGTCATACTCTTCCGCTGATGCTTTAATTTTATCATATTTTTTTGTAAAATGCAAGTAGATTATAAGAATTTTGTAAATCTAAGGACCACCCAACTGAAGAAAGCAAAGCTCAAAATTGTGTAGTGACTCCATGTCCATAAATTAATGACTCATTTGTGAAATTGGTCCTCTGGATGCAAAATGTGTATAGATAACATAGTTTTCACCTCCACCCTCCCATTTATAACCCCCTTAATATCTTTAAAATATTGATTTCAAATACTTTAAATAAAAATGTGTATAACAAAATGAGTTATTGTTTGCTTTAAAACTTCAAGAACATCACTTAAACAACTATCCATTTAAGAAAAGTATAACATGTTGTCATTGATAATTTCAAAACAATAAAAATCAGTTTAATACTTTTCTGTTCTTGAGAACATTAAATAACTCATTAAAAATGTACACAGCAACTTAAATAATCCATTTGTCTTTAATTTTTTAGATTTATATTGGTCAACCAACCAGTTTTATCCACAAGGCTAAATATTTTCATTTTATTACATAAATATAATTTTTATTTTAATGTTCAACAGATTTCAAACCAGGAACTGATGCTGAAGTTCTTTAAATGTTGTCCACTTTAAATGAAAAAAAAAAAAAAAACATTGCTAAACAATAAATAAAATAAAATCGCTTTAGATCTTAAAATAGATTTACCAATTAGCACTTATAATATAAGGAAATACTCTGATGCTTGTTGATGAAAAATATTTTTAAAAAGGAAAAAAATAGTATCTATTTATAAAAATGCTTTCTCATCATAGTTGAAAATAACTAGAACCTATGGTCATTCAAATTGCTAATGAAAACTTTTAAAATAAGTATACACTGAAGTATTTTAAACTTCAGAATTTGCTCGTTAAAATAAATAAATTTTAAAAATTTTCAACCTTTTTAAAAAAGATTTTTTCTTAAATGGAAAGCAATGGTCTATTTTTAAAAAAATCATTGCTTTCCATTAACCATACCTTCAGAAAAATTCAAAGTTTTGCATTTTAAAAACCTGGTTTGAGATAGATATTCATAAATACGTAGAATGAGATCTCCAAGAAACCCAAGAAATTGACAACTAGAATTGTCATAAAAAACCATAATCATTTGTGATTTTCACTTACTTCGAGATATAATTCTAATCAGTCAGGCAAGTGCTGCCAATAAAAAAGTGCTGAGAGAAATGTGCAGCCAGAAAAAGAGAAACATGCAGAGTCATTCTAGAAAAAAATTTCCCATTTTGCAAGTTTTCGCCTTTATTGTACCATGGCTACATTTTTGTAGGTTGATGAATTTTATCTGTAGGCTTGAAGCACTCACTCTTATACTGCACGATTAAAGCTAACAGTCAGAAAAAAAGCTTAACTGAATTCATTGAAATGTAGACATGTAGATTAAATTTAGATAATTTCTAAAACTTAATTGTTTTTGAAATAATTTAGATTTTTTTTAATGTGAACTTTTTCAAAGTTTTTTTAGGTGCTTCATGTACTGAAAGCACTTGTATATTTTTAATCTGGGATCTCAAACCATCTTTCTATTTCATGTTCCTGATAAATCTAACCAGGGAAGCACTCTAATATTTTAATAATGAAAAAAAAAAAAAAATCAATAGGTAACATTTAAAGAGCACATACGAGAAATTTTTTTAGACGCAAAAATTATTGCCCTAACCCTTTCTCCTAAATTGATACGCAATGTCGAAAAGTGTGCCACATATTTAAGGATAGCGCCCAAATTAAAAAAATCTGAAGAAAGATTGAAGACATTACGGGATTTCGCCATCTGCATGTGGCAAGCCATCCAGCTGCAAAGCGTTGCACCCTGGTACAGTTTCATTGTACTGTTTTTATTTTATAGTTTTTATTACCACATGATTTATATTGTTTCCTGGTGACCCCAGCAAGAAATGGATAAATTAACTTTTCATTTAAATTTATTAAAATGTATAGGACTGCAAAACAAAGTTGAAGATCAATCAAACAAAATCATTAATGGGCAGGGTGTCCTAAAAAAAACAAATTTCAAAAGTTGAAATTCTCATCCTCTAGAAAGTTGGCTTTCTGCCGGCAGAAACTGGTTATAACTGGTAAAACCCGGCAGAAACTGGCAAAAACTTAAAAGCGTCTTTAATACTTAAAGTAATTATTAAATGATATTTAAGTTAACTAAAAAATGGAACTTCATTTCATCATTTTAAAAAATAAAATCATATGCTAGTGCCCTTGATTTAATTCACAAAAGGAACTTTTCAATTGCAGATGCTCGAAAAATATGGATTAATATAACAAGGGAGGAGAACTAATACGGGTGCTCAGGAAATAAGAGCGACATACAGAATTAAACTGGCATCACTGATTGTAATTTGCTTGCTTATATGCTTCATCTAAATTGCTTGTGATTGAAATTGTTGTGTGATTCAAGAAAGTGCCAGAATTTTACTTGCCAATATTAACGTAGATTGTCGTTATGTCACAGCTTTATAAAATAAATTGGCCCTATTTCTCAAAACTTATTTTGCCAGTCAAATTTTTACCATCATCCCTGTTACTACATGGTGGACCAGTTTAGAAAAATATACAATAGATAAAGTTTCACAAACATTGCTTGTTCCTCGATGCATTGCCAATTAGCTCTTCTGTAGCAAGAATATTCTAAAATTTCTTGTTTGTGCATATTAAATTGAGAAATTGTTCAGATTTTAGAAAACACCTTTTCTAAAAGGCAACTGCAGGGTTCAAACAATGTCACATTTAAGTTTTAACTGTGAAGATATTGTAATTAAAGTGTGCTTTGGGGTTAACAACTAATTATGTTTTCCATGCATTTTCTATTGTATGTCAGTAATTAATTTTTTGTCATTTTGTGAGTTTTTGCCAGTTTCTGCCGCAAATATGGCAGAAAGTGGTTTTTGCCATGCTGGTTTTAACCGGTTTCTACCAGTGGTTTTAACCGTCTCGGCAGAAACTTGCCAACCCTGCTGGTAAAGTTTTATAACTAACATTTAGAGGTCCCCCAAAAGCGTTGAATTTTGCCAAAATGTCCCAAATTTAGCAAAATTTCACTAAAACAAGGGTTTGCATCCAACAACGCCCCCTACATAATTTCAAAATGTAACCATTTATACATATACTAATACCTTAGTCATAATCAATTTATTTAAGAAAAGGTACCTTCAAATTTTAACTAACCATATCACTGTAAACTAATAGACATTTTTTTTGTCTTTGAATTCTATGCTGGAGACATCAACTGCTGGTGATAAAAAAAAATGTTACATAGCTCTGATTGAAATTCCTGAATAATAGCTATCAGTACTAGGAAAAGTGATTATGTGTGGCTCATTTAATCTCGAAACTGGGAAAAAATGTCCCTCTAGTAGGGTTGTGGACATTAGGAACAGTTTAGCGAGAGAGACTGTTATGAGTGGGGGGGGGGGGGTAGATAGCTTTAAGAGGGTCTTTCATCTTCATTGAGAACTAATGAACTCACTAGGACCAGCCTAGCTGGGCCCAGAGCCTGTTGCCTGTCATCACATTTGTGTTTGCATTTGAATATCCAATTTAAAAAATTCTATTTTTAAGGAATAAGTTACTCTACCCATCCAACAAGCCTTATGATGAGCTCCTGGTTTTTGAATGGAAGTTTTAACATTTATTCCAACCATCACGACAAAGATTCAAAAGTTTTCTGTAATCATTTCAAGAGGATGCTTCTGATGTAGGAGCTGGAACATGAACTGGAACATGGATGAGACTCAATGGCCTAGCAAGTTTTTCTGATTGTTCCGTTCTTCTTTTTTCACTGAGAGTTAGTTAATCATTTATCTAAAGCACCAATACATCCTTCCCTTGAATTTAGTTGCAATTTGTGGAACTGCCTATCCTCATAGTTTCTTATGAGTTGTTTTGAGTTAGCATGGTTTATATCAAGCAATTGATTTAGGTTTTTGATTAAACTGATCTCTTGGATTGTTTCTGTTTCAATGCTTTATTAAGTTTGCTTGCTTTTTGTATAAATCCTTGACCTTCCTTGATACATGTTGTTTTTGCCTTCTTGGTAGTCTGGATTTTTCCCAAAATTTGATCATATACTAGAACAATGCTGCCTTTGATTGTGCGCTTCTTGGTAAGATGAAAATAAATGAAGTTTTGCATTACATCTGTTCCTGATGGTAGAGGTGCACCTGTATTTTTCTTATTTGGATATTCAAATACAAATCTGATGACCAGCAACAGGTTCTGGGTCCCACTAGGCTAGTCCTAGTCAGCTAATTAGTCCCCAATGAAGCCCCTAACCCCTTGAGGACCAGCGCTCGGAAAACGAAGCGCAGCTACGGGACCGAACGTTCTGAAATGGAACGCCGCCATCGGCCCGAGCATTTACAGCAGTTAAGCCTAACTGAACAAAAATATTCATATAAAATCAGCATCTCAAAATAATGGCTTGAAATTTTAATTTTGCTTAAACAATGTACTACTGATTACTAATTATTAATATAAAGACTATTACATTATTAGAAGGAAGTGAAATAAATAGAATACTAAAACTTTAACCATGTGAACAAAATTAAATGATATGTGCACAAAAACAAAGTTAGAGTTTGACATCGTGAGTGTGGAATCAAAGAAAAAGAAATGTAGCAAAAAAATATGTTCCTTATGCAATTTTGATTAAAACAACTTAGGTCAACGAATTTAAACTAGTTATATTTCCCACGCAACAAGTCTCAAAACTGCTTCATAATTCACTCGAAAACATTCCCTTTCACTCACTTCGCTAACCATTTTTATTGCAGTTTTCCATTCTCCAAATGAAAAAGAATAAATACATAAGAACAATATCAGAAGGGATTCAAAAATAATCATAAACTTCAGGCCTCTTGAAATCATTCCTGTACTCTCATTGAACGGGAAATCCCAAAAGTCTGGAACACATACGCAAAAATATTTTAACCTTCCTTCTATCCCCCATAATTTATTCAGCTAGATGTATATCTCTTTCAATTACTCGTAAAAAAAAGAGAAGCAAAGATATAAACAAGAGCAATTGAGACCTCATAAATCATATGCGTAGAGCAGCGATTCACTGTTGTTTACATAAAAAAAATGTATCCCATTGAGAGGCCCAAATAAGAAACTAAAGCGTGTACATGAAGGTCAAATACCATGTGATTCGAATATGATCAAAGTTATAGCCATTTAGCGCCATCTATTATCGTTTAAATATTCAATTCAATCGTTCCATTTCGAGAAAGCATATACGTGACGCTGGGACGTCAGCGTCGATCAGAGCGCGTAGCGGAGAAGTGACGCTGGGCTGATAGGAGAGGAATCGTTGCGTAGCGTCCGCGTGACGCTGGGTGCAAACGGGCTAATCAATGGTCCTCATAAAGATATCTACTCCCTTACTCATTACAGCCTTTTCCACTAAACTGTTCCTTGTGTCCATAACCCTACTAAAATGAAATTTTTTCCTAATTTCCAGATTAAATGAGCCATACATAATCATTTTTTCCAGTACTGATAGATGTTATTCAAAAATTTGAATCAGAGTTATGTATTTCTTTTTTTTTTTAATCACCAGCATAGAATCCAAAGAGGAAAAAAATGACTATTAGTTTACAGTGATATGGTTAGTTAAAAATTGAAGGTGCCTTTTCTTAAATAAATTGATTGCAACTAAGGTATTAGAATATGTATAAATGGTTACATTTTAAAATTATGTATGGGGCGCTGGTGGATGATAACTCTTGTTTTCGTGAAATTTTGCTAAATTTGGGACATTTTGGCAAAATTCAATGCTTTTGGAGGACCTCTAAATACTTTCGTAGAGTTATAAAATTTTACCAGTGGTTTAATGTCCACCATAGAAAAAATTTAGAGGGTGAGACTTGCAACTTTTGAAAGTTTTTTTTTTTTTTGGGGGGGGGGACACCCTAGGAGATGGAGGGGTATGGTATATTCCTTATTTGAAATTACGATTATTTTTCTACTGAAAGAGAAATGTAGAGGAAGCCCAGGACACAAACCACCAAGGAATATTCAGTACAGTCGAAATATGTAGAGTAGAAGAAAACAAGCTGCTACATGATTTGTTAAAATTCTAGATTTTCTGCATCTCAACAATCACACTGAAACATCGTACAAAAGAAGAAAAAATCCTATTTCCCTATCATTGTTTGTTACACTAAGAAACTGGCTGGCATGTTCTGCTCCTTTTTTAATTAACAAATTTATACCAAGCAATTCTAGAGCATCCAGATATTCAAAAAAAAGGTACCCCCCTTCCCTAGCATTCCCTTAAACCAACATAAAAAAGAAAAACAAATCTTACCTTAATGCCTGCCATTGGGGGTAAGCTGCAAAACAAAAACAATTTTTAAAGATATAGAAGAACACACTCTGTATATATATTAACTTATTCAGTTACATTAATAATTTTTTGTTGAGTAGCAAAAAATAATCAAAATATTTTACTAAGTTTGAAGGAGTTTCAATAAAATTCAAAATGCATCTTAAAAATATCGCAAAAAACAAAAAAAAGTCAAAAATAAATAAAATAATTAAATAAATATTGAAAAATTAAAAATTGGAAAGTAGGGTATTGAGATGGGGAAAAATGTCTGTCGGTCTGTCTGTCCCCCGCCCCCCCCCCCCCCCAATAACTTTTGAATGAATCGTCCGATTCGAACAAACTCTTTTTTGTTTGAAAGATCTCGGAGAGGACACCTCATTCCCATATTTCACTTTTTGATTGGAACTATTTTTTGTTCAATTTTGAACAGTTCAAAAAAACTTAACATTAGCGCCTACGGGGAAATTCAAGGCAATTCCGAACTGTGAGACGAATTTGCTTCAAACAAACTTTGTAGGAAAAAGCGTTTGATGAAAAACTTGTAAAATATCTTTTTGATTTGAACAATTTTCCATTCAATTTTGAACAGTTCAAATCCCTTAACATTAGCGCCTACGGGGAAACTGAACGTCAATGTAGATTCCGTACTTGAAGGCAGATTTACTTCAAACAAATTTTGTTGGAAATAGCTCTTGACACCAAACTCCAGACTTCAACTCCGAGAATTTAGGGGCACTTGACTCCGACTCCTGTGCCCGACAATTAATCGGACTCCGACTCCCCGACTTCGTAGCCTTGGCAAAAATTTATACACGGAGGACAAATGACTGACTCCGATTCTTAGATATTCGACTCCGACTCCTTTATCTCAAAATGAGATTGACTCCGACTCCGCAGCTATGGTTTTGACTGTGAAATAATTATTGTTGATTTGACCTGTTTTTATTTTTACGCTAAAGTTTTAATTTAGGTATTCAGTTTTCGGCGAATAAACTCGAAGTCATTTATGTTTCTACATAAAGATATGTGCAGACGATTTTTTTTTTTGACAATGAAAATTATTTCTTTAAGTTGACATTTTATTGTTTTTAATTATTTTGGTAAGTGCATTAATTCATTTAAAAAATTGTTTTTGGCAACAGGGGAAAAAGAAACAATATTTTTATTATTTTGATATGATGTATTAATTTTAATGAGCTTATGAATTTTAATTATAATTTTTTCGTTTTGGATTTTTTTATTGGAAAAAAGTGTGTTAGCTGCTTTGTTTAAAAATTGCTGCTTTTTTTTTTCTTTTTTTATGCATCGATTTTTTTAGATGAGTGAGGAATATTTTATTCCTAGAAATCAGCTTAAAGTAATTTTAAAATATGTTTGAAAAAATTCGCGATTTTAGCTATTTTTGAGTATACTGATCAGGTACTAGAAAGTAGTATGGGTATACGGGAAAGTAGGCTCGTCTAGTTCTAGACAGAACTTCTTGTTCACCATTTGGTAAGCATAAACAACAAACACACTCGACATTAACCTTTCATTATAAAGCCATGTGCAGTTATTTTATTTTCTAATTTATTTATTTTAAGTGACAACACACATCTTGCAGATATGTTGTTTCTTACAATTGATATAGCATAATACTACTCTGACTGTTTTTTTTTACTTTTATTCCCTGTGGCGATGCTTGAAATTACTTTTAAACCACAAAACACTAAGATTCATTTAATATATTTTAATATAGCAAAGATCTGTGCAGATTGCTCTGGTCAATTACTTAATAACCTAAATCAAATTTAAAAAAAACAAACAAAATGTTAAAATAAATGGTAATGGCAAGTTTTGAAGAAACTCCCTAAAAAACAGCAGCAAAATTTGTATTGAAAAGATTTAAATAGTATTTGCATTCTCAAAACATTGCTGCTTATTTTCTATCATTATGATAACAGGGTTGCCAACCTTGGAGCAACAATTTGAGGAGCACCTGTGGTGATTTTGAGGAGCATTTTGAAATTTTGCAGAGCAGCTCTAGTAGTAGTATCAAAATATCATGATATTTATTAGATAACTAATATATATCGGTAAACCCTGCTAAAATTAAAGCATGTGTCCATTAACCAGACAGCTTAATATACACTCGAACAAAGTTTATATTATAATAGCAAGGTTATTTTTTGTAACTTTTACTGACTTTAAAGTCACAAGAATAATTTTTTTTGTATCAAGTTGATTTGCATTTGTTTGACCTTTTTTCTACACATTCTTCTGTGTTTCTCTGTAAAGCTTCATTTTATCTCATACATCAATGTTTAACATACTGATAAAGTAATTTTTTTGAAATTGGAACATATAAGACTCCACTATAAAAGAGCACAACACATTACATTATGTTTCTCAGGCTAATCAATGAAATCCGTCCATTTTCCAGAACAGCATTACTATTACTATGTGACATAACTTTCCAAAGACCTGGACAATCTTTCAACTTCAAAATGTTACAACGATAAAAATGATCTAAACTCATTTTTGGCTACAAAATGAATAAAGCGTGAATAAAAGCAAGTAGAGTTGCTTAATTTTGACCTGACTACGCGTGCGTCAGGGAAAGGAGAGTAATGTATGTCTGTTCCTATGTGGCGTTCTAGAGTCTAAACGCCTTGGTCAATTTTAATAATTTTTACGTCAATCGATTTGTCTTAACCTTGGGAGTGTCACTAAACACATGACAGTAATCAAAATTCACCATATCAATAATCAGTCGCCATTTTGTCATTTCGGGATTATGTTGAATGCTACCTGCGTGTGACACAGCAAGCAACAAATGCAGGTAGCGTTTTCACTGCCTGAATTTTTTGTTTACTAAGTCTACGAATTCAATTTTAATCTTTAACATGTAGCATTTGTTTTTGCTTTGATTCAAGGGACTGAGTTCTGCGACGTGTACTTTCTTGATGGGCTTTTTTAGTTTTGCGAGAAAGATGACTGAGGACTTTTCCGATTTCGCATAAACATGAGTTAAACAGGATGTCTATACAGCTGTGATGTGGTTGACTTAAGTTTGTGTATTTTTGCTAAAGGTCAAGCACATGTAGCTTTAAGTCGAGTTAAAATGATCAGTAGGTTAGACCACTGAAAGTTAATAAACCTCACGATGAATGAGAAGAATGAAAATCTCTCAATGAAATGACAAGATTTCAAAATTTACTGTCTCATAAACATAATTAAGTCAATGAAAATTAACTAAAAAGTGTGAAACAAAAAATTATTAAATAAAAACAAAAATCCGACTGCATAAACACAAAAAATAAATAAATAAATAAATTTAAAAAAAAAAAAAAACTGAAAAGAAAAAAAATATAAGCCAAGAAATTTAGAATGTTATCAAGTACTACTGAATAACTACACCATTGAAAGTTTTACAATCAATACATATAAGACAAATCAAATTCAAAAGCAAAATAGAAAGATCAACAGTCGGGGCCCATTTAAATTTTTTGGGGTTCCTTGATAGGTCAAAAAGGAATGGGATCTGACTATTGATCCTTCTATTTTGCTTTTGAATTGATGATTTGTCTTACGTGTGTATTGATTGTAAAACTATTTCAATGGTGTAGTAGTTATTCAGTAGTACTTGATAACATTCTAACTTATTTGACTTATAATATATATATATATATATATATATATATATATATATATATATATATATATATATATATATATATATATATATTTGGTTTTTACGCAGTCGGGTTTTTTGTTTTTATTTAATAAAATTTTTTTTAGAGATGTGCCTTTGGTCTTCTATCTGAAACAATTACAGTGATTGACTATCCTACAGAAGAAACTTAGAACTCCCTACACTTTCCTGGTTTGTTAAGAAACTTTTAAAAATCTCTGAATTTTATCTTTGCATAAAAAAATCTTTTTGTATCTGCTTTCCATTTACAATATTTCCCATTATTTTCCAAACCCAAAATGAAGTATACCAAGCAAGCAAAAATATAAATTTACTTTTTATAATTAATATTTTTATTTGATTGTATCAATCGGTATGTGCTTATGTGCTTGAAACTATGTTTGCATATGAGACAAATACAAGATGCAGATTAAAGACTTGAGTAATAAAATATTTTGAAATTAAAAATGTTTAAACTTACATATCATTTCTTAAAAGATCTCCATTTCGCAACATAAAAGTTCCATTTTTAATTTCGGACCTAAAAAACAAAATCACAATGTACATACAAACATTGAAAGTATTTTACAACTTAGTATATAAAAACTAAAATTTACAGAACTACGTCATCTTCAGTGATTGGAAGTAGCACACTACAAGTAGCAACGCTACTGTAGTATACACATTTTTAGTAGAATGTAGTGTAGTGCGAACAGTTGGATACAAAAAAAAAAGTTGTTTGTAGCGATTTCTAGAAACTACTTATGAAAAAAGTTAAAAAAAAAAAAAAAGAGAAATGAGGTTTCAAACGAATCCGACTGATGCAACAACAGATTCAGAAGACTCTGAAAAATACGAGCTGACCTCAGATTGACACCATTAGTTTTTTTTCCATCTAAATTTTCACATTTCCTCAAAATACGCCTTGAATAGAGCATGACTAAGGAAGAACTTAAAACAGTATGGTATGCATAATATGTAGCAATAATAAAATGAACTAAAATACTACAATAGTACTGTAACAGTAGATACAGGAATTATATTCAACATACTTTTTAGTTCTTCAATAATATAGAAAATCTTTACATTCTTTAGTTGTCAGAAACTTTCTATTTTTCTTTCCATTTTCAAACTTTAAATAAACAGCCGCTTTTGTGAAATTGTTTCATCAACTTCATATTCAGAACGAAAAAGATGTAGATTGGCGATTTGTAAATTAGCAAAGTTATATTTCGACTAGTACGGTGTGGGGAATATTTGTTTTCAGTGATGCTAAAGGGAAAGTCCATTCACAAAACTAACATTAAGTACCCAGTAAATAAAGTGATACTTAATCCCCACGATTCCCTTCCGAAATCTTTTCGTGTAGCAGGACGAGGAATTCGCGTTCGTCCCAAAATTCATTACTTAAGAAAAGCTCGCCAAAAAGACATTTCGCGTAAATCAAATCAAGTTGTACTGCAAGTCCACTGTAGTTTCAAATTGCATATCGAAGTACAGTAAGCATTCGTAGTTATGTTTCATATTTCAGACAGAAAAAAATTTGATTATAAATACTAGTAACGTTTCAGATATTTCTCCTGTTTCTTTCTTTTTTCTTTTTTACTGATTGAGTGTTTACTTGATATATTAGAATAATAAAAGTCAATTATTAGGTAATCATTTGTTATTCCAGGAAAATTGAAAAATGATTTTATTTCATTTTATCAGTGGCGTAAGAAAGGATATAGTGTCAACTGTCCAGGTCCAGAACCCTAGCTTGAAGCTCAAAACTAGTTAATTAGTTCGTTCAAAATATAAGTTCCTATAAAATTAACTGATATTATGAAAATTGAAGTATTTCTCTTTAGTTTAAAAGATGTTTTTCATCATCTAAATTTATTTTATATGTATTGTATGTCTATATAAAATTTTAAACAAATAATGACTGCATCTATTTTCAGTAGTTCCCAAAAGTGTTTGTACACTTGAAATTTCATAGTTAAATCAAAATGACGCAAAATTGAATTCAAATATGAAGTCGATTTTTTTTTCACATCATTCCTATGCCATTCTAAACAAAACTCAGTATTTTGTTTCAAAACATTGAATGATTTTATTTTTGAAATTTGTCAAAAAATGAAGAGACCAGAAAAAATACACCATAAAAGTCATTTGGCTTTAATTTTTTGTTTTTTCTCCCCCTAATAGTCTGCTTATTATTTTTAAATGGCTGATTATTCGTAAGAAACAAACACTATTTGAAATTTGATTTGTTTTCCTCACAGTTGCAGTAAATTGGTTTGAAATATCTCTAAAATAGTTAATTTATACCATTTTATAGTGAAGAGCTTGATTAAGTGCTTTAAATAAAATAATCGGATCAAAAACAAGGTAAGAAAAGGTCAACCGGCAAAGTTAACAAAGCTTGATCGGAAATTTACAGTTAAAAAAATGATGAAAAATACACATTTGAGTGATGTAAAAGCTTCTGCAGGATTTAATAAAATATCTTATGTTTAATTTTCCCCTAAAATTGTTCTCCAAGTTCTCTGATTAGCTGGATTAAATGGGACCTCCTCCCAAAGAAATATTCTTGTGCGAAAAACAGAAAGCTTACGCTTCGTCGCAAAATCAATGATAAATAAGCTCAAAATGTTTTGGAACAACTTCTTACTTAAAATAAATTTAACATTTTTGGTTAAATTGTTGTATAATGCTAAATAGAAGGAAAATATGAGGAATTTAACCTTAAGAACTTAGTTGGATCAGTTAATCAGGATGTTGAAGGTGTTCTTGTCTGAGGTTGCATATCAGCATCAGGACTTCATAGTTTAGATTTTTTTGATGAAATAATGAATCATACTGTTTATTTAAATATTTTGAAAAAAATTTTAAATCAAGATAACGATAAAAAGCACATATTTCCTTTGGTGCCTCAAAAATTGTCCTTAAGCTTAGAAATGTCTCCTCAATTGCCAAATTTAAACTTAATGGAACATAGCTGGTGGCTAGATTACAAAAATACACTATTGAAACGAAAAGTGAACTAGAAACAGTAAGACTTGAAGTGACATTCAAATGTTGTTGCGGATGTTGAATGATATTCTAGCAAATAATCCTCTTATAAATAATAGCTGATGATCGAGTAACCATCGTGCTTCAACAATGAAACTCGCGCCATGGCCATGGGTGCAAGCTTGGCGATGCGTTCAAGACGGAAAATATTTTGAGGCCACCCCCCCCCCCTCCCCCCACATGCGTGTTTAAGAAAAAATTTATGAGCATTAATGTTGTAGATTTTGACCATGGCAGTTTTGGGATCTGTTTACTTCAATTTTTTCGCTTTCGACTTTTCTAACAACATTGATCTAGAGTAAGTTGTAATATTTAAGAGTTTAAACCACCAATAAATAGGGGGGGGGTCCCCCCCAAATTTTTTAAATAAATAAATAGAAGATAAGGTATTTTGGTAAAGTTCAAGGAAAGGAGGGGTTCAGGGACTTTTTTACGTCAATTTTTTCAAACTTATATTCCCAAAATCACAATATTGGGCTATCTTTCCAAATATCATAGAAAGAAGGGGGGGGGGGCAATGGCTCTTCTTCAAATTGAAGCGCTGAAGATTTTGAAACTGAAGCTTTAAATATGAAACTGTACTCATCTTTCATAACATTTTTGCGCTTTTTGAATGTATTATCGAAGGGATGGAGTTAAAGAGCTCTCCTTCGGCAATATTTTGAAATTGAAATTACAAAAACGGAATTTTAGACGATGTCGGATGATGTTAGGGGTAAACGCTTTCGGGGCTTCTAGCCATTAGTTTTTTGCAGATCGTAAATCTTTTTATTTCAGCAATAAAATCGCTTAGGACATAAGATATTCACTTTTGCAACATAAATCAGTTCTGATCAGAAAGTCTACCCAAGATAGCGCGAACAAACCAGAAAAGAAAGAAAGATAGGGGAAGGATTTGTGCAATTGATGAACTGGCACCCCCCCCCCCCCAGTCTTCATTTGTAAAAGAATTCTTTTATATGATAGCAGGTGGTAAAACTAGCAATAAAAAAGAAAGAAAAAAAAACAGCTTCATTGAAGTAGATATATTTTTTTAAATGAGGAACACTATCTAATATTCATTAATTAAAAAAAGAAATAAGGACTCTGAATCCTCACCCAAGGGAGCATCCCCAAATCATGTCCCTCAAAAGGCACTCAAATAGCCTAAAGTAGCATTTTAAATATTTCAGCATTGAAAAATTTTCGGAAGAGAACTCTTGAACCTTTTCCTATAAGTTCACCACAAATGTCCTTATGAGTTTATAAGGATTCATTTTCTTATTATTTTTTTAATTAACAGTATCCCTTTTACCTATTCATTAATTATAACCGGCTAAAAGTTTTAATACTTTAATTTCGGAAAATTTGACAAAGTTTCCCACTCTTTCCCCTTAAGTCATCCAAAGATAGTTAGTAGAGGGGCTATGGTAGAAAAAATAGCCGGAAACTGCATTTTGTGATAAAATCATGAAACTTGGCATGCATGTAGACAATGTACTAACAAACATTTTTGGAAGGGGAGGCGGTTCAAAATCCCCCCCCCAAAACCCCCCCTGGCAGCCATTTTTGGTCAAAAATCCAAAACTACTTTTCTTTTTTATTTTTTGAAAAATATCCACTGTATCTTCTTTTGGGAGTTCTATTCTGCTTACTAAAGCATAAAAAGTCATCAAAATATCTCTAAACCTCCTAATTTTAAAGTTAATTTTAAAAAGTTGATTTTTTTTGAACAAAACTTTAACTAATCAATGTCTTTAACATTTCTTGAGGGGTCGTTTAAGAAATGTTTTTTTTATGCATTTTAAAGCACTGTGTTAAGGAAAATCAATTCATTTACAGCAGAACCCAATAATCCGAACCCTAGAAATCCGAAACATCAGAAAATCCGAACCTTTGTTTAAAAGTTTACTATTAAAAATTGATTATAAAATTAAGAATAAAACTAGAAATTAAAAACTATAAACTAAGCTAGTAATTTTTCAAAACTGGAAACAAGCATTTGAATTGTTGTTTAAGAATAAATACAGCACTTTGATTAGTTAAAAGGAAATCAATTTTCATTATCAGTGAAAAAAAAAAAAAACTTCAAACACTTGGAAAAGAAGTACGCAATTTTTTGGAAGTTTCACTCACATTCTGCAGTTTTATCAGACATATGTGCGCTTGAAATAAGGGGGAGGGTGCACGGACGTTGTTTTTACAGAACTCCAATCTTTATTATTATTAAACGCTTTAAAACAAGTTTCAAGTTTTTTCTCATTAGACGATTTGAAGCGTTTGTTCTATGTTTTAAATGATGTAAGAGGAAGAAATATTTAATTACTACAATAAGAAGTTTAGTGCTATGTTAATAAAGCTAGCAATATTTTTACTATTAATAAAATTGTTATTTATTGAAATATAATTCAATGTTACAAAAACTACAACTAAATTGCAATACAAATCTGATTAAGTGATGCATACAACGATTATATAGAAGGCAATTTAAAATGTTTGAATTTACAAGTAATTTACACAAGTACATAACATTTTCCATTGCAGCATTTACACATAGGTGTTTAGATAAGTCCATTTTTGAAGCACCCACAAGTTATTTCAGAGCAGTTTTTTTTACACTTGCATAACGTAAATTCGCTTTCAGCAAGAACTTGAAACTTTGGGCAAACTCAAACAAATAAGAACGCGCTTTTCATCCGTTAATGTAAAAACCCAATCATAAATTAAAGTTAAGGCTAAATTTTTAGACATACTGCCCCACTGATGTCCACCTTGATAAGCACTAAATAATTTGCCTTAGGGCTTCAGCTGTGGGTGATGGTAAGTTATTTATTGATCATTGTTCGCTGGTGGAAAAAGTTTCCAGCTTCATTTACGGATGGCAAGTTGCATGCAGATGAGTAGTAGCAAAGATTAAGGAATCGCTAAGATATTTGAAAATTTTAATTAGGTGTGCATTTTTTTAGGTTAAGATATATATATGAAAATACACCAATAACATCAGGATAGTCTTTTCATCATTTCCACATCTTCACTTTTTTTCCGACCTGCAAGAAAAGTGGTAACTATGAGAGTTCCTCTGAGACTGAGTGGAATTCTCTTAGAACAACTGATTTTTGCTGACCGAATTTGTACTTTAAGTCTTGGACTAGTATAAGACGAAAGTGTTTTCCAGCTCCAAAATCTTCTTTATCCCCTTTTTGTACAGCTGATGGAAGCATCGTTGTCAACAGTTCCAAGGAATATGCTCATGTGTCCTCTTATTGCAGCATGCAAAACATGAACGAAGATCCAGAAATTAGTTTCCTCGTGATTTTATGGCACTAGAGATGTCTTATTCGATGAAAATCACCGTCACATCATTGAGAGCAAATATAACATCATATATCTAGTGCAATCATGGAAAACAATTCTGTCTTATCTACGTTTCGTAGAAACTGAACCAGTTCTTAGAAAGCAAACCATGTTCTCTAAAATGTTATCTTTCTCTTATTCCTCTTATGTCTTACTTATTGTATCCTGAAAAGAATGCAGATACTCCACCGAAAGTTTTTTTGTCCTAGGTCGTTTTATATGTACGATGAAAGATCCATCATAGACAATGGCGTCAAAATGTATCTCCATTGCACTTATTTTGAAATTAGCATTCATCATTTGCATCTTCATCATCCCATCTTAACTCGTTTTCTTCTTCTCTCGAGTTGTTTTCATCAGTAGGAATACTATAATTTAACTCATTGAGCAGGAATATTATTGACCAGACTTATTTCCCGTTCAAAGAGCTCCAATTATTGAAATCGATGGAGGGTGAGGTTGATTTTCATAGAGGAGAAATTCAACTTGGTTGAAATTTACGGTATTGCAAATAATGAAAAGCTTTGAAAACGAATCTGTATCGGATTTTAATCTTTTCAGTAAAAGAGCAGACTTACTGATTTTTCTGGAAAAATGAAATGCTAAAAAGTTATTGTTTTTCTATCCGTGAACATAAAGTGACTTTTGAGTCACAACTCTTTTCTCTATAAATTTGTTGCACTGTTTTTTTTTCCTCAACTTGCCCAATCTTCATCAGTTGCTCCACATATTCTTCGTCTACTGCTACATTCGTCTCCAATGAGATCAATTCTTTCGATGACTCTAAAAATGGATTCTCATGTTCAGCTATTTCTCTAAGACCTTTCTTGAAAACATGCTTTGGAAACTTAACATTTCTTCATTGCGCATAAACAGCATTTCTTTAAATCAGCAAAGATAACTTTTTCAAACTGTGTAATTAAATCGATATTTTGAAGACCAGCCAAAATCTATCTTCTTAACGCAGTTGGATCTGTGAAAGACCAATAGCCCCACCATCTCCTTTCACTATCGCATTGTTTTGCTAAGCATGGTCTGATCCAATTACAGAAAACACGTTTATTGTCTTTTTTACAACAAACGTTCCTTTTTCAAAGGCTTTGTGTATGTCTGGAAGGTTTGTGGGTTAAAGAAAAAGATCTTGAACAAAACCTGGTAACCATCCAGTATAGTTACCAAAGTATATGTATAGCCTATAGCAATAAAAGGAAAAAACACACACACACACAAACAAAATAAACTCCTTTAAGGTTTCAGTAAAGATACTAAAATTGGTTGAACTCTATGATTTAATAAACTTGAATTTTAAAAGCACCAGCTTTAATACGGTGCTCCGAAACTTGAATTTGTTTTTATATACAGTGAAACCTGTGTAAGTTGACCACTCGCGGTGCAGTACTTTGGCGGTCAACTTAGACAGGTGGTCAACTTATAAAGGGTGGTAATTTTTTTTTAAATATATTTTGTTATTTCTTGCACCATGTATTATTATTATTATTATTTATTTATTTATTTATTTTTTGAGGAATTCACCCTTACTCTTTCTGTTCAACTCCACTTTCATTGTTTAACATTATTGAAAGTAACAATAATTAAAAATACTATTCAAATACTTTTGTTATTTTTCCCTTGTTTTTAACTATATTAGACACTGTAGTTTTAGAAATTCCATATATGCCAGCTAGTTTTCTGTGGCTTTCTCCATTTTTAATTACTTTTAATATTTCATATTTTTAATTAATCTCAAGTTCCACTAACTTTCTTTTTGAAGCCTTTTTATATAAAACTTATAGCACAAAAAGCAACAAGCTCGACTCTCCCAGTTCATAAAGGCAAAATTAAAATGTCCTATCTCTTAATCCCTTGCACCAGAAACATGTAACTTTACTCATTACTCATTAGCAGGCCCAAATCTGCGTACTCACAGTGCCTGTACAGATCCGGGCCTGCTCTTTTTAGCAGAATTCCAGTGTTGCCACAATGTGTTGCAACTGAAAGAAAAGACTGAACTTTTCTACTGACACATATTTTCATTGAACGGAGTACAAAAAGCTATCTCAAATAGAACAACAAATGAAAAACAATTTTGGAGAATAAAGAGCAGTATTAGCTTTATGCTGCTGTTTAGTTAGAAAAATTCTAGTACTTCATTAAAGCATTAAAAACATTTTTTGAAAGCTATCAAAAAAAATATTATTATAATAAATAAATTAATAATAAAATAATATGCTGAAGAAAGTTAAAAAAAAATAAACCAAGTGGTCAACTTACAAAGGGTTTTTTGCAATACTCCAGACCAAATTTGGCGTACATTAGTGGTCAAGATAGACAGGTGGTCAAGATAGACAGGTGGTCAAGATAGAGAGGTGGTCAAGTTGCAGAGGTTTTCCTACATTATATGAGATAGGGCTAATTCCGTTCCTTACAAAAGCGGTCAACATAGACAGGTGGTCAACTTACAAGGGTGGTCAACTTTACAGGTTTTACTGTATATATATATATATATATATATATATACAGTAAAACCTGGACGGGGATGGACGCAGCACGATATACGATATGATTTTCAACAAATAAAGAAACACACGGCCGCCATTTTTGGCGACTGGCGACCGCCAATCTAGAGCCTTACAGGGGAATTACGACGTGAACCTGAACAGGATTGCTACCTATTTTTCTCGAAAAGCAAGGGGTCTTTAAAACAACAACAAAAATAGAAGATACAGTAAAACCTGTAAAGTTGACCACCCTTGTAAGTTGACCACCTGTCTATGTTGACCGCTTTTGTAAGGAACGGAATTAGCCCTATCTCATATAATGTAGGAAAACCTCTGCAACTTGACCACCTCTCTATCTTGACCACCTGTCTATCTTGACCACTAATGTACGCCAAATTTGGTCTGGAGTATTGCAAAAAACCCTTTGTAAGTTGACCACTTGGTTTATTTTTTTTTTAACTTTCTTCAGCATATTATTTTATTATTAATTTATTTATTATAATAATATTTTTTTTGATAGCTTTCAAAAAATGTTTTTAATGCTTTAATGAAGTACTAGAATTTTTCTAACTAAACAGCAGCATAAAGCTAATACTGCTCTTTATTCTCCAAAATTGTTTTTCATTTGTTGTTCTATTTGAGATAGCTTTTTGTACTCCGTTCAATGAAAATAGGTGTCAGTAGAAAAGTTCAGTCTTTTCTTTCAGTTGCAACACGTTGTGGCAACACTGGAATTCTGCTAAAAAGAGCAGGCCCGGATCTGTACAGGCACTGTGAGTACGCAGATTTGGGCCTGCTAATGAGTAATGAGTAAAGTTACATGTTTCTGGTGCAAGGGATTAAGAGATAGGACATTTTAATTTTGCCTTTATGAACTGGGAGAGTCGAGCTTGTTGCTTTTTGTGCTATAAGTTTTATATAAAAAGGCTTCAAAAAGAAAGTTAGTGGAACTTGAGATTAATTAAAAATATGAAATATTAAAAGTAATTAAAAATGGAGAAAGCCACAGAAAACTAGCTGGCATATATGGAATTTCTAAAACTACAGTGTCTAATATAGTTAAAAACAAGGGAAAAATAACAAAAGTATTTGAATAGTATTTTTAATTATTGTTACTTTCAATAATGTTAAACAATGAAAGTGGAGTTGAACAGAAAGAGTAAGGGTGAATTCCTCAAAAAATAAATAAATAAATAAATAAATAAATAATAATAATAATAATACATGGTGCAAGAAATAACAAAATATATTTAAAAAAAAATTACCACCCTTTATAAGTTGACCACCTGTCTAAGTTGACCGCCAAAGTACTGCACCGCGAGTGGTCAACTTACACAGGTTTCACTGTATATATATATATATAATTAGAAAAAGCTTACTGATGATCAATTGGGTGACGGAGAATTAACAACAGCAACAATAGTAATAATAATAATAAACAGAAATTTAAAATTCAACTTTAAATTTCTTTCTATTAGAATTATGTTATTAGAATAGTAATGAAATTGATTTCTCCCATTTTTCTTTAAGTTCTTATTCTATTATACCCTTCGCAAATAGTTTCAATTATGCATGCTCTATCATTTAAAACGAGGAGTATCATGACCGGATAATTGGACAGTTCGGGCAATTAGAGTTCGGATAACTGGAACCCTACTTTGATATAACACTAATGTAATGTATCTTCAAATTCAGAAACCTGTAATTCTGTTATGGGGGGAGGGGGGGATCACTTCAGGGAACTCACAATTTAAAAATATTGATTTAAAAAAAAAAAAAAAAAACACTTTTTGGGAAGTTATTTTAGAATTTAGACTTTTTTGGAGTTTTAAAATAGCAAAAAAATTAATAAACATCCATGGGATGACACAACCAATGATTTAAAAAATTATAATAACGAAAATTTAAAAAGAATCGCCGTTTTTGGTTTTGGACCAAACATGGCCGCCAGGGGGGTTTTGGGGGGGGATTTCGGAATGCCTCCCCTTCCTAAAATTTTTATTTATACAATGTCTACAAGCATGCCGAGTTTCATAATTTTATCACAATTTGCAGTTTCTTCCCCCGTAGCCCCCCGACTAAGTCCTAAACAGAGTTCTTAAAACTTCAGAAACAAAAAATTTTCTGGCTCGGCGGTGGAATACCCCTCCTCTCCTTGTGTGAAGCAGGCACACTAAAGGCAGTGTAAGTTTGTGTTTAAGATTTATTTTTCTATTCAAAGAGCAACTCCACTTTCCACATCGCCAAAGACAACCCAAAGTTTTAAGACTTCAATTTCGAAAATGTTTTGAGAAAGACCCCTAAATTCCCTAACTCTCAACTCACTCAAAAAAAGCCAAATAGCATTTCTATACTTCAGCATAGAGAAATTTTCAGGAGAGAGATCCCCCCCTCCACGCAGGGTTGGCAAAAACCCGGTTTTTTTTAAAAAAGTCCATGGACCCAGAGTTTTTTTGGGTTTTTTTAAAATAAAACCCCAAAAAAAAAACCCAACTGAAGCTGGGTTTTTTTTAAAGAAATGTGGGTTTTTGTCTTTTTTTAGGGAAAATGTGGGGTACTTGTAGCATATTGTAGTGTAAGTATATGGACAAAGCACAAAAATTGTCTAGGGGGAAAAAAGAAGCTGGAAAATTCAGCGTTTTCTGAAGAAAAGTATAAAAGATGACAAAACACACGAATGGTGAAGTTTCAGGTTTTTTAGTTTCCATAATTACCAACAGTTAAGGAAAATTTACTTCTCGGGTGATAAAATCTATTGTTTGTTGTTTGTTTTTAATTGCTACCTACATTTTTTTTTTTGCATTTTACTTTATTGTATTTCATTTTGTTATGCAAAACTACTGTAGAACTTCAAGAAGTTTAAATCCCTTTTTACTGAATTCCAGCTTAATCAAGACATTTCTTTAAATTTTATGTTGCCTGTTTTTCTATTTCTGTGGACGGAGTAAGAAATATTAAACTTTTTCGTAAGATAATGAAAAAAATGCTGTACATCCTATTCTGTTTTCTATCCGACCGTTTGTAAAATCTGTTAATTTCTTTAAAAAAAAAATACCTTGTTTATTTGAGATTTGTGACGTGTTGGTTTGCAGAAAATAATTCACATGAAAGCCTTTTAGCTAGAGTAGTTTCCTCCCTTAATCAAGATAATTTGAGTTATTTATTGAGACCATTGAAAGAAAAAAGTTAAATATATTTATTTAAAATATTTGAAGTATTTTTTTAATGCTTTTAAGAGTTAAGAAATACTATTAAAGTTCGAAATTCATTTTTTATGTTCACTGTCTGCAGTGAAGAACAAATAAAAAAGAAGTTTAAATTGTGAAGTATTTAAATTAATTATTTTTTTTGAAAACAACTTAGAAAATTTTAAAAAACCCAAAAGTGGGCTAAATAATGGGTTTTTTCAAAAAAACCCATTGGGTTCAATCTGGCCAACCCTGCCTCCACGCGGTTCCTCCTTTTCAACACTGAAGTTTCTTGAATTTAATCTCGAAAATTTATCGAGAAGAAGCCTTCCAATTCTCTCCCCCAAAGATTACCTAAAGCAGAGATCTGAATACTTCAGCTTTGAAGGGAGAAGGGAGACCCCAAAACCCTCTATGTTCATTAAAGATGGTCTAAAGTTGCGCTTTTAAGACTCTAGTTTCCGAATCTGGCCTAAAGAGAGCCCCCCCCCCCCCCCCCCCACACACACCTCGACATCCTAAAAATTTAAAGACTACAATTACAAACATTTTTCGGGATAGGGTTCCAAATACCCTTCCTCTTAAGTCATTTTAGCATAGTCTCAAATAGTTATTAAAGTTATTGAGTTTTCATTAAAATTTTCTAATAAGTCTTGTGAGTATCTGATCCTCGTTAGTTGTCATAATAAATATTAAGGGTCGTCCTTTTTCTCAGGAAAATATTACCTAGATATATATCTGCCTGAAAAAAAAAAAAATTCGAAATACTAAGGTGAAAATAATCTCAACGCCTCGCTCTGCCAGATTTTAAAGTTTTTATCGCTCTGCCTCGTTTTCATGCATCTTGCATTTAATGAATCAATAATAAAAAATAAAAAAAGGGCAAGAAACAGATTTGCAGGAAATACATAAAGTTAAGACAAAAATGAAAATGAACAGCTTACATTTAGGAAAGCAATTATAAGTACAAGTAAGGGTATTTCACAATAAAAAAAATAAAAAGAAAAGAAAAACCAAGACAAACTTTTTTTAATTAAAGTTTCTGTGTAACGCACTTGTGCCGAAAAATTATAGTATCGTGTCTTCAGTCACAGAATAAAATGAATGTTTTAATCAAATGATTATTAGTAATTTTATCATTCGTACTGAACAAAAATCTTTTTTGAGATCCCACATTTTCTATTCTATAGACTCCTAGTAATATTGTTACAAATCTTGTAAATAGTAATTATTGTAGGAACGTAACCTGTAAATAGTTTCCCGTAATGAATATACAACCCCTTAACATATGGCTAAAGTATACAACCCCTATTCTTTTTATTTTCATTGATAAAGTTTGATAACGGTCTACGCATTTCTCGAAGCTGAAAGAATGTTGTAGAAAATTCTTGGATGTTTATAAAAGCCGTTAGCGATGGATAAACGGAGAGTTTCGATTCAGATTGCGAACTGAGTGTGTGTATTAGCTCTGTTTATAGCGAGGCATGTCGCTGTGTTGTTTTCGTATTTGGAAGTAAATACGTGTGTAAACGTTGAGTTTACGGTGTTGTGTGATAATTGCTGATGAATAATTTAGCAGTTAACGGTTTCTCCTGTACATAGTGTAAATAAATTTCCTGTGTTTTTATCAAGAACTGTGTCTTCATTTCAAGAAAGTGGAAGTCGCACCGAATCCGTTACAATTGGCGCCCAACGTGGGGCTTCTTCTGGACTTTCTTGGAGTAAGTGTGACTTTGGACATTTTTTCATAAAGACTTTTTTTTGAATTAGGACTTTATTTTTATGGTGATTACTCGCGCAATGGATGAACAATTAAAACAACTTCTTGACGCAATCACCTCTGTGAAGAGTGATATGGCGGCTAATCAAGAACAATTAAAAAGTGACTTGACTGCAAGTTTTACAGCCAATCAAGAACAATTAAAAAGTGACTTGACTGCAAGTTTTACAGCTAATCAAGAACAATTAAAAAATGATATGGCAGCTAATCAAGAACAATTAAAAAATGATATGGCAGCTAATCAAGAACAATTAAAAAATGATATGGCAGCTAATCAAGAACAATTAAAAAATGATATGGCAGCTAATCAAGAACAATTAAAAAATGATATGGCGGCTAATCAAAACCAATTGAAAAGTGATTTAACGGTGCTGAAAAATGACCTAGTTTCTAACCAAGAGGAAATTAAAAACGATCTTACTTCGGTAAAGACTGTGATGGAAAATAAATTTAATGAGATAGAGCATCGAGTTGATGCTATCGAAGAGAAATTTGAAGAAAAATTAAGTTCCGTGGAAGGCCGATGCAATGCTGTAGAAAATAAACTGGAAGAAGAAGATAGAAAATTTCATCAACTTAAAGAAGACATCTTTAAAGACCTGGAAAGGAGATTGGCGACCGCGGAAAGCAGCTCTGTGCAGTTTGGCGCTCCCACATCGGTTGCTCGACCGTCCATTAAACTTGCCACATTTGATGGGAAAACTTCGTGGCAGGTTTACAAAACTCAGTTCATGATAGTGGCGGAAGCGAACGGATGGGACTCTGCTACCAAGGCCTGCCATCTTGCAGCATCCCTGAGAGGTGACGCAGCGGACATTCTTCAGAACCTTCCGGACGGCCAGCGCCTGGATTTCGCCGCCCTCACATCTGCGTTGGAGCTTCGCTTCGGTGAGAAGTGCCAGAAAGATTTCAGCCGACTCCAGTTGAAGTCCCGTTTCCAGAGAACCGGAGAAACCCTGCAAGAGCTCGCGGCGGACATCGAAAGACTGTCTCATCTTGCTTTTTGCGACTGTCCTGCGGATGTTCGGGACAACCTGGCACTCAACTACTACATCGACGGGGTTCGAGATCCGGAAATCCAGAAAGCTCTACGGATGGCGGATGTCAAAGACCTGAATTCTGCTGTTGTGTATGCGATGAAGTTGGAGGCCGCCCAGCAAGCAACCCGCAAGGATCGCCATTCGATCCGCGGCGTCAAAACTGATGAGCCTGATCCGGTTTCGTCACGTTTTGCTGAACTGGAAAAGCAAATAAAAGAAATTGCAGGAATCCTCAAAAGGACTTCGGCTCCCAAGGACCATAATGGACAATCACTTAAGTGCTGGAAATGTGGGTGGCGAGGGTCACTTACGAAGAAACTGTGAAGCTCGTCAAGAAACCAGAGGGAAGAGCACCTCTCCCTCGCAGGTCCAGGAAAACTAAGCCATGGCAATCTCGCGGGGCGGAGGTCGCCAAATTGGAATGAGCCCCATCTTAAAGTTTTCCAGATTTCATCAACGAGTGGCGGCAGTAATGGACTGTTTGTTTACGCATATGTAAACGGGTTTCCATGCGAACTGATTATTGACACTGGAGCCAATGTTACGATCATTAAAACAGATGTGGCTCGTCAATTTGGACTCAACATTCTGTGGACGCCGCCCTGCGTTACCCTCCAAACTGTGACAGGTGACAAGATCGAGATTGAAGGTAAAGTGAACTTAGAAATTGTGTTTGGAAATGCCATTTACCATCATACCGCATTCGTTGCTGCTATCATAGACCCCTTCATTCTCGGATTGGACTTTTTAAAGAAGTATGACTTCAACCTCGACTTCAAGACTAACGAGCTGCATTCGACGAGAGAAGACATAGCAGTCTTTCCCGCAGAAAGTAATGTAAAATCCGCTCACCAAATAATTGCCCAAACAGATTTATCAATTCCCTCAAGGTCAGAATCATTGATACCCGGCTCCATTGAAGAAAGCAATAGTTTTAGATTTGGACTCATTGAATACCCCAACTTAAGCAATAACCCAAAAGGAGTGCTGGTAGCATCTACGCTTGTGGACCTTTCTAAGGATGTAATTCCTGTGAGAGTCGCCAACGTGAGTGAAAGGCCAAGGAATATCCGAAAAGGTGAAGTGTTGGCAACTTGTACTCCAGTAAACTGCATCATTAGAAGAATCAATTCCCCTGAGACTGTGTCTTCTGAGTCCTTGACGTCGAAGTTAATTGGGAGTGCGCCATTATCGAAAGATCAAAGAACTGCTGCGGAACAATTGGTGGACGACTTCAAGCATCTGTTTTCATCTACATCGGAGGATGTTGGCCGTACGAATTTAACGCAGCATAGGATTTACACTGGAGAACACCTCCCTATTAAACAGCATCCAAGACGACTACCGTTCGCCAAGAAGGAAGAGGTTGAGACCCTCCTGAAAGAGATGAAGGAGAATGATGTAATCGAACCGTCATCCAGTCCTTGGGCCTCTCCCATCGTCTTGGTCCGAAAGAAAGATGGCTCCACCAGATTTTGTGTCGATTACCGACGGCTGAATGAAATCACCAAGAAAGAAAGCTACCCTCTTCCACGGATAGACGACACCTTGGACACTCTTTCCGGACACAAGTGGTTTTCGACCCTGGACTTGAAGAGCGGCTACTGGCAGGTTGAGATACACCCTGAGGATCGAGAGAAGACAGCGTTTACAACTGGACAAGGCTTATGGCAGTTTAAAGTGATGCCCTTCGGCCTCTGCAATGCACCAGCTACGTTCGAGCGTCTTATGGAGACAGTGTTAAGAGGACTTTCCTACGAATCCTGTCTGGTCTACTTAGACGATATCATCATCGTGGGACGCAGTTTCGAAGAACATCTGGCAAATCTTAGGAAGGTGCTGCAAAGGCTTAAGGAAGCTAATCTGAAGTTAAGCCCGTCCAAATGTAATTTGTTCCGCCGGGAAGTGAACTACCTTGGTCACATCATCTCTTCTGAAGGTGTACAAACCGATCCAGAAAAGGTATCTGCGGTCAGGAGTTGGAGTCGTCCCGAAAACATCCATCAGTTGCGAAGTTTCCTGGGGCTCTGCACGTACTACAGGAAGTTTGTGAAGGGTTTTTCCAACATTGCACGACCTTTGCATAAGCTGACGGAGAGCAAGCAAAAGTTTGAATGGTCCAAAGAATGCGAAGATGCATTTCTACGACTGAAGGAGGCTTTAACATCAACGCCTATCCTCGCCTATCCTCAGCCTGAAAAATCCTTCATCCTGGACACTGATGCGAGCAACGAGGGAATTGGAGCTGTTTTATCCCAAGAAATTGACGGAAATGAACATGTCATCGCTTACTGGAGCAAATGCTTATCAAAGTCGGAGCGAAATTACTGCGTCACCAGAAAGGAGTTACTGGCCATAGTGAAAGCTGTAGAACACTTCCATCATTACCTCTACGGCCGAAAATTTCTGCTTCGGACAGATCATGCCTCGTTAACTTGGCTTTTGAACTTCAAGAATCCAGAAGGCCAGATAGCCAGATGGATACAGCGGCTCCAGGAATATGACATGGAGATCAAGCATCGAAAAGGGTTATCTCACGGTAATGCTGACGCTTTATCAAGGAGACCCTGTCCTGAGAACTGCCACTATTGTTCCCGAATCGAGAAACAGTATGGAACGACTAGCCCTACCGCCTATCAGGTGACAGTGACTCCAACATCATCAGAACCTGATCCATGGAGTGACGACCAAGTTCGAAAAGATCAACTTGAAGACCCTGACATAAAACCAATTTTGGAGTTCATGGAAAGTGACAGTCGGCGACCTAACTGGCAGGACGTTTCCATCTTCAGTCCTGCAACAAAAAGATACTGGGCTTTATGGAACTCGCTCCATTTACGGAACGGCGTGCTACACCGAAAATGGGAATCTGACGACGGCAAAACGTCTAGGTGGCAGTTACTACTTCCCCGATCAAGGATTTCAGATGTTCTGAAAGAAATACATAGTAGTGCGACTGGAGGACATTTTGGTGTCTTGAAAACTCTCAATAAAGTTCGGGAGCGCTTCTTCTGGAGCAAGGCGAAGGATGACGTGGAAAAGTGGTGCCATTCTTGTGACGCCTGTGCTGCTCGTAAAGGACCGAAGAAAAGAAGCAGAGGGAAACTACATCTGTACAACGTTGGAGCTCCTTTCGAACGAATTGGGATCGACATCCTGGGTCCTCTACCAAGAACTGCTGATGGGAACAAATACATTCTTGTTTCCATCGACTACTTCACCAAATGGCCGGAAGCATATCCCATTCCAGATCAAGAGGCTACTACCGTAGCAGAGACTCTAGTCCAACATTGGATCTCGAGATACGGAACACCTTTGCAGATTCATTCCGACCAAGGGAGGAATTTCATCTCTGCTGTTTTTAAGGGCCTATGTCAAATTCTCGGAATTGAGAAAACTAGGACAACACCACTACACCCACAATCGGACGGCATGGTGGAGAGATTTAACCGCACAATCCTGAATAATCTCTCACTTATGGTATCCAGAAATCAACAGGATTGGGACAAGAAGCTACCTTTGTTCCTGCTGGCCTACCGCAGTGCTGTCCACGAGACTACCGGATATGCCCCATCTCAGATGCTCTTCGGACGAGAGCTTCGGCTACCTTGTGATCTCGTCTTCGGTCGTCCTCCGGATGCGCCTTCATCGCCTGAGGAGTACATCCAGGATCTCCAGGCCCGGTTGGAAGACGTTCATAACTTCGCACGAGAGCGAATCAACATCGCGGCGGAGAAGATGAAGACCAGATACGACACAAGGTCTACTGGACATGAATTCAACGAAGGCGACAAGGTTTGGTTATGGAATCCCATCCGACGGAAAGGTCTGTCACCCAAATTGCAGTCGCATTGGGATGGACCCTACAAAGTCCTTAACCGACTAAATGACGTCGTAGTGAGGATCCAAAAATCACCTAATGCAAAACCTAGGGTTGTACATTATGATCGGTTAGCCCCATACTATGGCCATAGTTCATGAGTATTACGTAAGCAACCATGGTTGATAACATAAAAGTTGTAGATAATTTTTTTGCTTTTAATGTTTAGTAATATTTCTTGTTATTATTGTGTTTTCTGTATCTGTTAGTTATTAATTAATGTGTATATTTGTAAACTTGTGATAGAAGTTTGGCACCCTTTCTGGGGATTGTACTGCCCGGGACGTGCAGTCCTTAGGAAGGGGGCAATGTTACAAATCTTGTAAATAGTAATTATTGTAGGAACGTAACCTGTAAATAGTTTCCCGTAATGAATATACAACCCCTTAACATATGGCTAAAGTATACAACCCCTATTCTTTTTATTTTCATTGATAAAGTTTGATAACGGTCTACGCATTTCTCGAAGCTGAAAGAATGTTGTAGAAAATTCTTGGATGTTTATAAAAGCCGTTAGCGATGGATAAACGGAGAGTTTCGATTCAGATTGCGAACTGAGTGTGTGTATTAGCTCTGTTTATAGCGAGGCATGTCGCTGTGTTGTTTTCGTATTTGGAAGTAAATACGTGTGTAAACGTTGAGTTTACGGTGTTGTGTGATAATTGCTGATGAATAATTTAGCAGTTAACGGTTTCTCCTGTACATAGTGTAAATAAATTTCCTGTGTTTTTATCAAGAACTGTGTCTTCATTTCAAGAAAGTGGAAGTCGCACCGAATCCGTTACAATATGTAAATACAGCGAGAGAAAGGATTTAGCTTCTTGTTTAAGAGAGGGAACCATTTCTATAATTAATATGATCTTTATCGTAAGCGTACTATTTACTCAGAAATACTCCCTATTTTTCCAAGCATTCTGTTTGGGGGCTATGCATTTTATTTTTCTCGAAAATAAAATTTTCAAAATGCAGTTTTAAACGATCTCTGGTAGTATTTGGAAACGGGGAGTTCGGAAGCTTTCCCCGAAATTTTTCAAAACAGTCTAAAAACGCAGTCTTAGTGTGATGTTAGGGGGGAAGCAAAATTTTCAAAGTGTTATAAACATGATTGTAGGCCATCTTTAGTAACGTTCTGGTACATGCAGGTTTTTGAAATCAAAGTTCCAAAAATGCAATTTTAGTCGACTTTTTTTTATGGTCAAAGAAGGACTTTTCGCAAAATCCCTTCCCGAAATTTTTCGAAATTAAAGTCATAAAAACGAAATTTAAGACGATCTTTAATGATGTTTTTTTTAAGAGAGGAGGGGGAGGGGTGCTTATGTGACCTGAAAACCATTAGTGCCCGTAATTAATTTTTTCTACATTGTATTAAAATACTGATCTAGCTTCTGAGAATGAAAATAGAAAGCAGTGAAAACTTGCAACCCCCATTCTATATTGTTCACATCTCAAGGCTGAAAACGTCATTAAAACTAATACATACAATGCTTAGTAATTCTAGCATGATGTGTTTTTTACATTAACCGAATCATATCAAATTAATAATATATTTTTCATGATTTTCTATGTATTTAATGAGTATGTTGGTGTACGGAATGTTTTCCGCAACTGAATAAATGTTTTTGAGAAGTATTTTTATTCTCCAAAAATACAGCTTCCAAATTCTTAAAAAGATAAATAAAAAAAAAATAATAAACTATTTCTATTGTGAAAACTTTCTGAAGACATCAGAAAGCCTTCTGTATTTTTGTTTTCTTATCAATCTTAAATGTCGGTATTAGTAATCTGGAAATTTTGTATTTGGATGAAATTTTGTCTTTAATTTCATCCACATTGATTTTTTTTTCTGAAATGTAATTTTACACCCCCCTCCCCTTTTAAAAGTAAAATCTACTTAAGTAAAACCTTGAATGAACACAAACAATTAGTAGCCATGGCGACGAAAATTTGACTTCTTAGTAAATATTAAAACAACGAGCTAGAGTTATTCTTGTCATCATGACAATCTGAAAAATCAGAGCAACATCAGCTTTGGTCAAGTAAGGATAATAAGCATTCGCAATTGCTCAAAAAAAAAAAAAAAAAAAAAAACTATTTTTTTCTGGAAGAATAAATATTGTCTTGAATTTTAGTTGTTTTCCAAAAATGATAGCGCTGTTGGAAAAATAATATTTAAGCAACGTACTAAAAATATATAAAACATGTTTTTTAATTGTAAAGACTATCTGTACAAGCTTGATTCGCTCTGAAAAGTATGGAATAACACAAGTACATGATTTCTTGACTTAAACACTCAAAACTTGCAGTTAATCACAATGTCGATATATTTAAGCTATTTCCAAAACAGTTAATTAAAAATAAGTATTTTAACTTAATTTTTTTTTCATTGTTTCTGGCAATAAATAAAAACTTCAGGTAAAACGCAGGAATTATGACACAAAATGTAAGCTAGGAAATAGTCTTTAATAAAAATAAAATTAGCTACAATTTGCATTGCTGCAATGGAAAATAAAAATTATGCTATTTTGTTTCTCACGTAATGTTTTAAAAACTGCATAATATTGTACATGTCTTAAAATAAGGAGTAATATTGCCAGCCCATAAGAAACATTTCACGATTCTATTTGGGGTCAAATTATGCATCGTTTTCCTCCTTAGGAAGTTTTCTAAAGGGAAATACAGTAAAATCCTATTACAACGTATACTAATGTAACGAACTTGTTTCAACCAAATAAATTTCTAGTCCCGATTCTGAAATTCAATGAATTTTACTGTATATTATGAATTACATGTTCAATGTGTATCTACCTTCTAAAGAAATTTGACGAGTCTTGCTCTTAAAGACACAAATAATTTTCAAAAATGCTTGTTGAGCTGTGGAAAGCACTTTATGTGTGTACATTTGTAGTAACGTAAAACGCATGTGAAACGATGCAAAATACCTAGTATCTGGAATACGATTTAATCCATATATAAAAATATTTTTCTACTGGAAGGGGAAAAATGTCAACTTTTCGCATTCGACAGCATTGTAACAATGTTCATTATATTGTTAATAAACAATTTGACTCAGAAATATCCCTTTCCAACCTATTTCTTTTCAAACCACAAATTAAAAAAAAAAGCAGTTGTTGCTAATTTAGTAGCTAATAGCATGCATCTACATGAAATCACTTTCAAAAGCACTTGATTCTTCAAGAAAGCCTTAGGATAAAAGAGGAGAACGTCCAGCGAAGGTCATTGAGGGGAACTAATGAGAGGGTAATAAATCTTACACCCCATTAGCGCTCTCCCCTCAAAAAAGGGCGTTTACTATGGGAGGCGGGGCAAATGCCAAAATTCAATGTATTTTGAAATTTTTTTCAACAGTTAGAACCTGATATTTGTTTAAAAAATGGTCGCATTTTTTCAAACAAGATCTCAAAAGAGAGCTGGAAATATTTTGCGTGCCAGGGCGTTCTTAAAATTTCGATAGCATGAGTTCCAGATGTTTTACAGAGCGAAATGTCCAACAGTACCTCGTTTCCGAAGAAATTCATTTTTTCTCGAATTTTAAAAAATTGGAGAATGCACACATCAAAAAAGTAAAAACTAAAATACACAGACATGGTCTTGAAAAATACTCAGAAAAAAAAATTGATCCGAAAACTTCACAGGAATTTGTAAAACAAGCTCCAACTTTCTTCATAGGTTAACATTAGATCCGAATCTTTCAGACTCTCAGTGAAGAGCACCCTTAACAATATGTGTGCAATCTTCATCCTCAATATTTCATGGTATCTTTAAAATTCGTAAAATTGGGACATTTTTAAGATTTTGTCCTTTCCGAGAGCTGTTAGTGATGAATTTTTAGATTTCCTCCTATTTACTCTCTGACCCCTCCTCCCACCCTGGAACACCAATCTGTAAATCACTGTCTATATAAGGCAAAAATTTTCTGTTAAACATCTTTGTACAGATCTCTTTGTCGTACAATTTGCTAGCTATGTGCTGTTATTTTTAGAGAAAATACTACTTTTAATGCGACGAGATTCTTGTAACTGGTTTTAAAGCACTCAAAACTATTCTATGTTTGTAGAAAAAGAGGCAGAACTTTTAGGCACCGAGAATGGAGACATAGTGGAGGGTTTTGCCTTTTGCATTTTCTGTCAAAAATGCTTGAAGTACTTGCAGAACAATATTGGGCAAATGATTTTAAGTTGCAGAACAGCGTAAAGTATTCTTTCTGCCTTGGACCAAGAGGCCATTATTACTGGAATATAAAGCACAATAAACAAATGCTTCAAAAACTTTTATCAACGATTTCTCTTCCCTTTCCTCAGAGATGTACTATCAGGCAAAACTTTGCTTGAAAAAAATCTACATTATCATCATAATTATAAAGTTATCCTGATCAAAATATCAAACATTTTGAAAAGCTTCCAAGCAGCCGCCGAAGGTGCCAACCCTAGTGCAAAAAGGCGAATGGCGTAAAAAGGCGGACCAGCTGGTCGGCGCAGACGGCTAGTTTTAACATTAAACCGGGGAGGGATTGCATGAGAATTTAAGCGTAAGAAATTTTTAATTACTTTTTGCTTAAAATTTCAATTAAAACCCTGAAAAGTTGAAAAAATTCATTTTTTCCCCAATTTTTCTGAAGTGGAAATTTACTCCTTCGGAAAAAACGTTTTTTTTTCCGGTTTTTTCCGACTGTTTTCATCTGTAGTCTGGGTAAAGCGCCATTGTTTCATATGTTTGTTTCAGACTGAGTGTGCGGATTTATATGATAAAAACATAAGTTTTTTTTTTTTAGAATTCAAAAAAAAAAAAAAAAAACTCACTTCCGAAATTCTTTTATGTTTTTACAAAATCTTGAGGGTTTCTTGTTGTTTTTAACTTTATATTTACTGCATGTAATTTATTTTACAAAAATATTACAGTTATTTTATTCTAAAAGTTAATTCTTATTGATGCCAAGAACTATTGAGGCATATTCTGTAAACGTGCCTCCTTAAGGTACTGAATTTCTGAAAATAAGTTAACTCTAGCATTTTATAAAAATATGAAAGTATTATTTCATGTAAAATATAGTAGATATTTTTGGTATGTACTTTGAAAGCGTTTTTGATTAGCAAATTAATGTATGGTATTTTTGTATTGTTTGTGTTTGGGATGTTCTGTTGAGATGTTTTTACTTTTCATGCATCGAAATTTGAATAACTAAGCATTTTTTTCAATGAAATAATTATACTTTGGGAATGTTTTCCAAATAAACATCACATATTGAATTCCTTTGCTGTTTTTTAGTAGAGTAGGAGAGAAGTTTTTGTTTGATGAAATGCATGTTGGAAAATAGCTTTTATTGGTACATATTTCTTTGGCGAGCTGTGATAGTAATTTGGTAATTTAAACATTTTAAATACCTTCTAGTAATTTTTATTTGTGTACAAAAACTTTCTAGTTTCTGGCATTTTTGAAGCAAATATATTCGTTGTTTTTTGCTGTGGTTTTACGTTGTTTTTACATGTATTGTGTTCTGAAGCGCTTAGATCATAATTTTTTATCTGAATTTTTCCTGTTGGCGTTAAAAAAACATTGCTAAGAACGATGTATGACATATGTCGTCATATATCGTTTTCTTGGCGCCAACAGGAAAAAAAGTTGTCAAGGGTGGGGTTACATGATGTATTTACAGGCCATCTTTGATAAAGTTAGATGAAGGGATGGGGTAGAAACTTTTCCACAGGAATTTTTTTGAAACTGAATTTCTAAACACAGCTTTAGACAGTCTTCGATGATGTTCGTTAGAGGGGGTTCAGGAACCCTTCCTGGAAAGTTTATGAAATTGTAATTAGGAAACATTTTTGATGACATAAAGGAAAAGAATGGAATACAGAACATTTCCTTTTTTGAAATTGAAGTTTTGCTAACGCAACCTCATTTTACCTTTAATAATATTAGAGAGAGCTGAGGTCCAGATTTTTTTTTTTTTGGACATTTTTGGACGTTCAAATTTTAAAATAGCAATTGATGGCAGTACTTGATGATGAAAGAGCGATGGAGTTTGGAACTCTCCGAAAAAACTTTTTCAAATCCAGAAGCCTTGTGGGTCACTTACAATCACGTTAGAGGGAGGGATGGAGTTCGGCACTCTCCTCCAGAAGTTTTTTAGAAATTGAAGTTCCTAAAACGCAATTAAAGACGATATTTGTTGATATGAATTAGGGTTACCAGACGTCTCGGATTTCAAGGGACAGTCCCGTATTTTCTAAAATTGTCCTGCGTCCCGGGGAATTTCCATACGGGACGCCTAAAGTCCCGTATTCTAGCTAATAACAATACATATTTTACAAAACAAGACATTTTTAAGGGAATAAAATAAAGAAAACCAAAAAAAAATTGTGAAATAAAGAGCAATAAGAAAATCATGTGGCAGCAAACGCAAAAATTATTTTCGTTTTAATTTGATTTTTGTTTAGGAAGAACCATGAGGAGCTGAATGATTGCTTCCTCTTTGCTCATAGACTAATGTTAGAAATATATCTCTGCTGATGCGTTGTCAATCGCAATGAAAACGTTTTTTATGCTTTGATCGGCGTCATTTTGCAAGGTTTAAGGTTTTGTTACGATTGAATTTTTCAGATTTATCATGAAGAAATGTTCTACGTCGGAAAGCACCCCCTTAAAAATACACCATATCCAGTAATTACTCTCAACCTCAAAAAGATCCCCCCCCCCTTTCACTCCTAGAAGCCGGTCCCACATTTACTGTTCTTAAATCTGGCAACCCTGATATGAATGGAAGAGAGTTTTGGAGACTTTCCCCCTTTTTACAAGTAATTATAAAGATAGAGTATCAGATACGAAAAGTAAGAAGACATTGTCCCCTAATGCCATCCCCAGCCTATTTCTCTGTGACAACAATATTTTCCTTCACCAACAAATCAGAACAATTTGCCATTATCAAGAAAGGGCACACAATTTTTGATTATGTATCACTGATGTCTGTACCCTTGTTGGTTTCAACCTCCTTTGTCACTTCTAAAAGCTCTTACAGTGAGCTCTGAGTTCTGATAGTTGAATAGCTTAAATTCAGGAAAGAGTTCTGGAAGTCATCGCAAAAAAACAATGTGTTCGCAGTGGCTCAAGTCGGCTTATTAACGAGCCAAAATAGTTTATTGCAAATTTTCTGCTATAGCAGGAGTTAGGATTTAAAATAGGGGAAAATTTCATCTGTTTGTAATTTTCATCCACATGCCAAAATTAATTGGTATAAAATAAAGACGTCAAGTCCTTATACATCATTGTAAAAATCCATGAAAAAAGAGGGAGTGCTGTACTTAAATTCGTGATTACTCTTTGTGTACCGATGATTACTTTAGCAAGTTAACTTTGGAATACTTCGATTTATTCTTTAAAAAATGATTTTTTTACTAGGCTCAAAGGATAAAATAATAAAATTGGTCCACAAATAAATGTACTATTGAGTCTGAAGGAGAGTAAGATACAATAGGGAAGTTGCAACCTATTAAATGTTCAAATTTTGGCTATTGGATATTTTTAATTGACCCTCAAAACTAAAAAAGTCACCATTGCCGAATTTTAAAACACCGTGATTGATTTTTAATGAATTTTTAAAAATCCACGTGCAAAAGTGTGCTCTTCTGAAACGTCACGAGCTTACGCCACAGGGCACTAATGGGCAGCCTTCCGCCGAAGATCCCTTGTTTTCGCTAGGGACATTTTGAGCGTGCTGATATTTTTATTTTTTAGAAATTCAATAAGTCTTTTGAACACACTATGAAGGCCGGATTCGTTAAAGCACAATCTAAATAATCTTCCTCAAGTAACATCAATGATGATATTCGAATATTTCCGAGAGGATGAGAGGTTTAATGTTCCAGAAACGCGAGGAGTTAAATGTGAGCAGATAAGCCTTTTACGTTTCGTCTTCGAAGTCGAATGCACGTCCTTCGGTTTCTCTCCTATCGGAAGAGCGAATGACGTCACTTCCTATGCCCTTTAACATCACAAGCGCTTGAACTTTAAATATTAATTTAAAAAAAACTACTTATCGTATCGCAAAATTTTTTTCACCTATGATGTTCATACATGTTACTCTATCATATAAAAATAAAATTGAAAACTCGAAAACTTCCCTATTGACAGACAAACGTCTGTCATTCATTCTTATCTTTCATCTTACTAATATTATATATGCGAAAGTTTGTCTGTATGGATGTATGGATGTTTGTTACTCTTTCACGCAAAAACTACTGAACGGATTTTGATGAAACTTTACAATAATATAGCTTATGCATCAGAATAACACATAGGGTAGTTTTCGTCCCATTATGGGGGCCAAAACCCCCTTAGGGGACAATAAAACACAATTTTTGTATAAATTCTCTAATATTGGGATGAAAAAATACTTGCACATATTTACATTATATGTCCATGGAAAGCTCCGATTTTCCTGCTAAAGATGGCACCTGTTCGAAATTTCTAAGTAGAAGAAAAAACGAGTTATGAGCTTTTTAGATCCATGTTCGAAGGCTTTCCTCAACTCAATACAGTATTTAGTGTATCATCTCAACTCCCTGTCGATAGCGACAATTGTTGTATTGTTGACTTTCTTTGCTTTTCGTGATTGTTCAAGGCTTTTCTTAAGTCAAATCTTGAAGTAAGATTTTTGCACAAGATTGGCAAATAGTACACGATTTGGCTGATGATTTTCCATTTAAACGGAACTTTAATATAATTAATGGTTTTTATTATTATTTATGCTGATTGAACACTTACTCATTATCCAAACAACCAGCAGATCGCCAAAATTTATGCAGAAAGATTTCCGTAGCTGATGCATTTGGCAGTTTTTTCAACGTTGCTGTTTTTGAAGCCGAAGACTACGTCATAATGTTTCTCAGCTTTCACCATGTAAACAAAATATCGACAATCAAAGAATTTTCAAAAGACTTTTTTTACTGTGTTAAATAATCCAGCAACTAAATTAGGCAAAGCCATAAACAGCACAAAAACTTCCATTAATTTTCCTTTTTGCACAATTTCAAACAATCACCAAATTTTATTACTTATTTTGGTAACATTTCGGATGAAACTGTTTAGCGCAATTTTATTGTGACCAAAAATATCTCAGCATCTGGCAACGATATCTCCGTAACGAAAATTAATATCATATCGTTTTACAAAGTAAGGAAAGAATGGGGGAGCATCATGGAAGGTACCCCGAAACGACTTTCGCAAATTCGGTAAAATCGCACCAAGAGCCACAATGATTGAAATTTCCGGAAATAACTAAAGCAAGTATAAGGGGATTACGTGCGCAGCTACTTTTTTTAATCACTTCGTACTTCATTAGCCATACAGAGAAGGTTTTAGACTCCATGTTAAAAAAAAGTATCAACGGATTTATCTTTTTAAACATGAGAAGATTAATTTCATGTTTTTTAAATTTGTATATGCTTAAATATAGTGCTTTCGTTTCTAAATCAATACTACTTTGTTCTTTATACTTATTGCTATTTTAGTTTTATGGGTAAGGAAGAAACTCGATTTTTAATCACGTCAAAAAGATGTGTTTTAAATTCTTTCACTTAAAACAGAAAACAAAGCAAGTAACGATTTTTTCTAATAATTATTACTGACCCAGGCAACGCCGGGTATTTTTGCTAGTTTAATATAAAAATCGAAAAAAATAGGATTCTCATTGCCATATCAACAAACAACTTAAACTGAAATCCTACAGTTGTACAGATAAAAGTGGAATTAAAACCTTTGTTTTAAAAACTTCAGGGTATGTCATGAAGCTAAACCCTTTTCCTTGCACACGATCATTACTTCATTGAATTTAGCAAATTGTGTGATCAATTTGAAAAAAAGGTGTATCCTACCAACCAGTCACATCAAAGCATTTCTACCCTAACCGCAATGTACTCGAAGACAAAATTCCTGAAATACACTTCTTTATTCAACCTTTTAACAAGTCGAATTGATTTGATGATGACCGTTAATGATTTAAAAATTTTCGTAAGAGTGCGCATTAAATTTTCCATCCTCAATGTTGCATTTAAAATTAAATGCCTCATTTTTTTTCCGCAAAAAAGGAAATAACATTTATCATCGGGAAGGAGCTCAAAACACTATTAAAACTACTACGTAAAAAAAAATAAGCGTTCAACACGTGCTATGGCGTCAAGGAAACAACTTGTTGATAAGATTTTTCCGCCATCAGCACAAGGGTTGATACGACCAAAAATTCATGTTTCAATATAAAAATGAAGATCATGCTTACCCATTCATTGTAGAACCTTGAAAATCCACGAAAAAAAAATAAATAAAGGTCTACTCTTGTCTTTGTTTCTTCAATATGGCGCAATTGTGAAATGTTGTAATTCACAACTTCTTGTCATGTAACGTTTAAGAAAAATAGTTCAAACAGTTGCTTTAACACGACATTTAAAAAATCCGCTGATTCTAACTCTAAGCAATTATGGAAGAGAACCAAAATTGGAATTTATTTTTGGAAACAATTTTTTTTAATCTGCAACAGGTAGAGTATAAAAACCAGAGTTTATTGTTGCCATTCTAGCAATATTAATTTAAGATGTAAATACAAATACAAAGTTGTGATTCATCTAAATTAATTTTAAGGGGGTAGGAGAAAAAGGATGTATAAAAATAAACATCCACAGTAGAATAATAATAGAAATTGTGCTATCAATGAATGAATTAAGGAAAAGAAAAGCTTTGAAATCAGTACAAAAAGCGGAAGATGATCTTATGTATGCGAAAAAAAATTTCATCCTCGGAAATATTTTTCTTCTCAAAATTGATGTTTTAATAGAGAAAATTGCTAATACTATTTATTTCACATAAATCTTAATCATTTTTTTGGAAAAAATAATGAATTTCGATGCCGCTTTTAATTAGATCGCCCGTTTTCATTTTGAAATGGGGATATATCCCTAAGGTTTGTTCACGTTTATCAACAAAATAAACTTCGGAACGTCATTCATTCAAAGACTGCAGTCTTTAGCCGTATGTTAATAATTAAAATCACAAAAAATGTAACTATTATTTTTAAATAAGCACATTCCACCTTGAAACACATCATTGCAAAAGCAAATCCTGACTCGTGCTGCCATCTAATAACCTTATAATACACCACTTCTAAAGTATTTTTATTTTTAGCCTATTCTACTTTCCCCGCAATAGAAAGCAGAAAAAAAGAAAAAACATTAGAAAAGGCTGAACGCATTTTTAAAATACCGCTAAAACAAATGAAATATTTGGATCAATATCTGAAAATTAGAAAGTAGGGTTTCAAGATGGAGAAATGATTTGTGTGTCTGTTGGCTTTTTTGCCTATCCACCCCCTTACAAACCTTTTTTTTTTCTTTTTCTTTTTTCGAAAGATCTTGAGAAGGACACCTCTTTCTGATAGTTCACTTTTTGATTTGAACAATTTTTTCCTATACCGTAACGCACTTCAAGGCAGGATTGATTCAAAACAAACTTTGTTGGAAAAAACTCTTCATGAAGAACATGTATAGAGTTTATTTCTTTGATTCAAATATTTAAGGGTATTTTTGAACAATTGAAATTTTTTTAAACATTAACAGCAATACCAAAAAAATTTTTTTAGCTCCAAAACATTGTGCAGATTTCAAATTTATTCTCAGTTTAAGGTTTTAAGAGATAGACAAAAAAGTAATCAATAGAAAATAAAAATACCGTATTTCGGAAACCAAGCGTTGACTTAAGTCAGAGATAATATGCCTGAAAAAAAAAATAAAATGCATTCAAAGCTCAAATGTTTTTTTAAGACTACGGACTCGGTGGGAAGATGACTAGCTCCCGAATCTTGACTTCTAGAGTTAAGGTCTTCGACTCCGACTCCTGTATCCCAAAATCAGTCCGAATACTGTACGACTGTATCAGTCTGACTGACCTTACTGTATTTCTAGAGCTTTGGCAAAAATAGACTCCGAGGAAAAATGAGACTTTGACGTTTGGAATTTTTAAGTCTTCTACTCCTAACTCCAACTCCTTTACCCCAAAATCAGTCCGACTTTTGGCTCCAAATCCTCAGCCTTGGTTTGTACTGTGAAATAATGATTGTTGAGAGGATATTTTATTTTCGATCTAAAGTTTTAATTAATTAATTTTATATTTGGTAACAGGGGCATTAAAACAAAATTTGGAGTGATTTATTTTTTATCAAAAAGAAAAAGCTGGGATACACGATTTTGACAGAAATTGTTTAAGAGGTCTTTTTATTATTTATTTTTAAAGTATAGAGTAACGGCATCAGTAACAGACATGTTTAATACATCACTATTAGGTTAACTCAGTTTTCTAAGCCTTGTAATGTATTTAGACTTTTTAAATTATTTTTCTCCCAAAAAACTATATCTCAACAGGGGTGGAAATAGAACAATCTTTTGGAGGGGGCACGGGAAATTGAATAGCCCCCCCCCCTCCCCCTGCTTCGATGTTTGATAACAAAGTTTTAATGACTTTACTTTTAAATGTGCGTGTTTTTTTAATTTTTTAAATTTTTTTAGGATTCCTTCAGGTCAATGAATCTTTTTCTAAGTACATGAATATTATGCACTAATATATTTTGAGTGCGGACGGAAAACATCTTTAACGTTTCAAGCCATTTAAATACTAAACTCAATATGATGTCACCGAGAAGCTAGACAATGAGCGGCTTTACTCAGGAACATTGTCATAGTGATTATAATAAGAGTGCAAGGGTACTAAATAAACTCATGCCTCACTTGAGTTTTTTTAATTAATTTATAAAGAAAATCATAACTTTATAACAATTTTTACTGAAGAATTCAGAAACTATTTCTGCGTGAATTTCAAATGCTGATTTTGTTCTTAAAGCCATAATACAGTTGAGATAACATATTGATACTACATTAAAAATCATGGGTTTTCCAAGAAACTACCATATGATTTTTCATTTTGCATTTTTTATAAAAAAGAAAAATAATTTGAAAAAGAAATCTATAATTTTGCAAATAGGTTCCTGGATCAAAATGACTCTTTTATATATATATATACGTTCCTGGATCAAAATGACTCTGTTATATATACAGTAAAACCTCTCCTAACGGACATCCCTCAAAGGCGGACATCCCTCTTAAGCGGACAACTTTTCACATTCCCCTTGTCCTGCGGACACCTCTCTACAGCGGACAAAAAAATTTGTACAGTTAGTGTCCGCATTAGAGGGATTTTACTGTATATAGGTGCGCCTACACATAAAAAAATCTTAATTATTGATTCTATCAAAGAAGAATTAGTGGACGAATTGCGATAATACGGTTCCTTCTTCTTCTTCTTCATCAGCACAACAGCCTGGTGCAGGCCAAGGCTTTCTCCGTCTGCTTCCTCCAGGCGGTACGACACATTGCCAGGTTTCTCCACCTGTTCACTCCCAGAATTTTAAGGTCCTTCTCAACACTATCCAGCCACCTTGTTGCTGGTCTTCCCCTTCTCCTTGTACCCTCGATCTTCGAAAAAGTTAGCTTTTTAATCGGATCCAGATCTGCACACCTAAATACGTGCCCCAGCCATCTGATTCTATTGGCTTTAATTACTCTTAAGATGTAGGGTTGTATACTACGGTTCCTTGAATTCAAAATCAGTGAGTTAAATGTATTCTACAACTCTGGGCCTCTGACTCCAAAAATACTTCTAGATCCTCTGAATTAGTTAATTCTATTTTTATTTGCTCAATTTCGGAAAGAAGGCTCAACTCCCAGCAAGAGACACCGAAAATTTTGATGGTATCCAGTAAGAGATAGAATAAGGAAAGGAGGAATAATGGACTAATTCCCCTTATCTATTCAAAATGTGCAAAAGCTCTTTATTTTTAGATCTAAAACCTCATTAAATTCAAATAAACATGAAACACCGGCAGAACTCGCTCCATCACTGCCTTGTAAATAACAACTGGCTCATAAAATCCACTAGATGGTTGCACTCTATTCATGGGTTGCAGCAACATCAGTTTGACCCACTTAAAATTCTTATTATTTAAACCTTTACTTATGACTATGTTAGTGGACTGGTGTTGTCTGTTACTGGTGCTATTACCCTACTTACTATTATTATTTTTTAAAGACATCTTTGGGGGGGGGGGCGAGCTTTATTTTTACCCAAAAGAAAGAAAAACAAACAATCGTTTTTAAAAACAAGTATTTATTTTGACGTACTTTTTTGTTTCATTTTTTTAAAACATTTAACGAATTTTTTTAACAAAAAAAAAAATGCTGCATTGTTTAAAAGCTGCTATTACTTTACTTCGTTTGCTTATTTATTTATCTGTATCTATTTCATCAGATGAGAGAGGAATATTATGGTTAAAGAAATCAACTGTAAATGTTAAAGTTATGTTTGACATAATTTGCACTTTTAGCTAATTATGATAAGATATTGACCAGATGCTAGAAAGTCGATGTTGGTATGTGGGAAAGTAGGTTCGTTTAGTTCTGGACAGAACTTCTTGTTTCAATAAGTGAAAAATATTTCTTTATTATGAGAGTTTAAAAGTGTGAAGTATTAAACATAAGAATACACAAAAAAAAAAAAGAATAGTAATAATAATACATTTTATGATAAAAAATTTCTAGGATGTTTTTGACTTTGAATCCATGGTTTGTTATAGAAGTTAACATTTAATTATGTGTATATGTTACAGTACATTTTCGGGAATACAACCGTAGATGAGCAATATACAATTCTCGCAAAATTTTAAATGACATATTTTAGGACAGCAAAGTGCTTAACAGTGCTGCATTCAGATTTGAACCCAATGGCACTAGGAGGGTTAACATGAGCGTCCATATGCAAAATTGTAAGGGAGGGGGCTCAGATATTTTACCCATAGTTTAGCATAATATTTTCCCCATGAAAATCAATTTCAGTACAGATTAGAGTCATTAAAATTTGACATTTTTAATAACTTATTCATTAATGGCTGGAGAAGAAATATTTTTACATTTTTGTAAAGAAAAAAGTACTAAAAGCAAGGAAGTTCTAATTTGTAAGGGGGGCTGGAGCTCCCCTATATGGGCGCCCTTGAGGGTTAATCAATAGTTGTTTCTTTCTTTTTTTTCGTTTGGTTAATTATTGTACATTTCAGCATGTCCTTGTTTCTCAAAGTAATCTTAACATTTAAAATCTGACAGAGCTGGATTTAAATGTCGTTTGGAAATTTTACCCGTCTGGATTTGCTTAAAGAAATAAACTTCGCAAAATAATGAATTGGGCGTGATGATATATATAGTGAATATCCTAAAATCTTTTCAACCTTTAAGGGCGTCAAATTGAAATTAGCAACATTGAAAGATTGGCAAAATACAGAAAAATTACCTTGAAAGGTTAGTTTTTGTGCAGTGAAAAGCCATTTTAAACAAATGTATGAATTGGTAAACCTTTTGGGGGGGAGGCACTAAAAGTGACAGCATACCAAAAGAAGAATAGTTCGGTCCATTAACTGTTTTTTTTTTCCCAACCAGATCTGGCACATCATAGTGTGAGTGAATTTGTTGTGTTTTGCTAATGCAGTCGAACTTGCTCATAACGAGCCCTGATTTAACAAGAACCTGGATTTAGCAAGGAAATCAGAGACTTGTTTGGTACAATGTTAAGTCTATGGGAGCATAACTTGCTTTTAACGAGCAAACCCCGCTTAAAGCGAGCAATCTTTTTGTGTTTCGTAACTTTTCCATTATTTTCCAGTTCAGCTTATCAGCTCAGTAAATATTCTTTGGCACTAGAAAATTGTTCGTCAAGATATGACGGGTGAAAATTCCTTCTATATTTGAGCGAAGCAATGGTCTGTTTGCTGATATTTTGATAGTTAAAATTTTAACCCTAACTCCAGTGGATTAACCTTAAACTGCAGAAGGTAGCGCCCATTGTGGGCCATTTTTTCGTCCCTTCACTCCCCTGAAATGAGTCTTACCAGTAAAACAGTTAAGGGACCGAATCTAGTTAAGCCTTGTCACAATAAGCCTTTCCCTGTATGTTAAACATTAGCAAAACATATTATAAAATTATCATGCTGTGGCGGAAATTTCATTGTTGATGCCATCAGGAGCGTTACTCAATCATTGGCTATTAAATATATGAAGATACCAAAGTCAACCAAACTTAGTAATAAATCATAAATCCCGATAGCAAGAGATGACAGCACTTTTTTTAATTTGTGGTGTAAAGAAACAGTTAAAAATTATGTGTATTCCTCAAAAACAGTGACATAAGGAAGAGACATTCAGACAGTTCAAAGCAAAGTAATCAATTTATTTGGTACCTACTGTTTAACGATGAAAAAGAAGAAAAAATACGCACTTTGAAAAAAATTTATGATTTTTTTCAGGAACTCGCTTTTTATGAGCACTCGGTTATAACGAGCAAATATTGCGGCCCCTTTGAGCTCTTTATACGCGAGTTTGACTGTAACGAATTCAATTTTTTTTTAAATTACAAATGATCATATTCTAAAGTACCATAGTCAAAATAAGTATTTTAACAGGCACTCCCACCAGTATGTGACCTTGGGGGTGGGGGGGACATAATTTTCACTGAAGTGAAGAAATTGTTGCTTGAAAGTTGTAAATTCCAAAAATGATAAACATAATTAACTAACTATACATTTTATTTATAATTTGGAATAAACAAGTATACATAAAAAATTTTATTTCTGTAATCAAATAACAATAGGTGACTGAAGAAATAATCATTGTAGATGTGGGATTACTAAAATTCATACTTGCAACTTAATTATCGTGACATAGGATTCTCTGAATAAATTTTATGTCTTACTTCAAAATTTGAGGTTAAAAATATTTATTGACACGATTTAAAATGATTTAGTAAAAATTAGAGACGTACAGAGTACTCGGTACTTGGCTAAATTTTGATCAGATACTTGGCCAATGCCGAGTAGTTGCAAAAAATTGAACATTGTCCAAGACAGATATTAAAATTTATAAAAAAGCGCAAGCATATATATAATATTCTGCAATCATTTACAAGTAAAATTTAAATTTTGAGAATAATGAAGTTTGTAATGCTTCAATAGAATAAATCTTTATTTTAATGTCCCCAAAGTTAATAAAACGCACATATTAAAAATTGTGCAAAAAAGGCAAGTATAGAAAATATGGAATTTTTATATTACAAATAGATTTTTGCTACAAACAAAAATTAGTTATAAGAAATATAAAAATACCTTCGCTTAAAAAATAAAAGGAAATAAAACAATGTTAAAAGCACAGTGCAGACACGTGTTTTGGCATTACAAGGAATTCCTTTTTCAATGCACACAATGTGAGCTCGTGGATTTAAAGGCATCTGACAAAAGTCGAGTGTCGAGTGTCTTGACCTTCTTTAGCTCGCATTTAATGCCCTGAGAAAGATGTTCCTTGTAACGCAGAAACACATGTCTGCAGTGTTCATGCACATTTGTTCTATTTGTTTTTAAAAATTATTTATGTTTGGCGGACTATAACTATAATAGATTGGTATAACTTTTTTTAATTCCAACTTGATTAATCATACCTTTTATTTATTTATTTATTTTAAAAATCATTTTTTGTAAAATTTTTAACACAAACAAAATTTTTTAAATAATATGAAATTAAATTTCAGCAGGAATTTAGTTTTAAAAACTATTATATGGATAAGGAGGTCTATACTACTATTCCAATAAGTTCAAAATGTACTACGTATGTGTCGGTGGTTGTTCTTAAAACATAACTGGTACTTGGTAACTTGGCCGAGTACTCGGCCAAAGTGCTACTCGGTACGTTTCTAGTAAAAATGATTCCTTTACTTTTGTGAACAACTTATAATAATAAAAAACAGTTTGATTCTATTTCTTAATTGTTTGAAAATTATTTTTTTCCCTAAAAAATGACCTTCATATTTTATTTTTAAATGCTGATATATTTTTACAAAACAGCAGGCGAGCCTTCCCCGGATTTTATTTCAGAATCTAGAGAGATTTAAAACGGAATATACAAATTGAATCAGCTTTTAATAGACAAACAAATAAGCAAAATCACACTCATTACAAATTCATCAATTCCTTTTCTTTCTTTTCTTTTCTTAATTTTGAAGTTAGCAAAAAAAAAAAAAAAACAATAATAGCCAACAAACTCAATGAATTTTATGCTTGCAGAAGTTTTCATTCAAAAACTCACTTCTTTTTTATAGGAAACACATTATTTTTAAACAATAAATTGGATAATTTTAATCATTTATGTAGCAAGAAAATACAAAAGTAAATATTTTCAGTTTGCAAGATTAACATTTTCCACCAACAATTTATATTTTAAAGATTATTTATAGTCAAACTCTGGTACAAGACTTAAATTGGATTTTTTAGTCACAGATTTAAATTTCATTTCCCTTAAATTTTAAAATGTCTCTGTAGCAACCTATTTAATTTAGCCTATGACAAGCTTTTTAACTCAATACTAAATGATAAAATTAATCTGATGCTAATGAGTGCATAATATCATTGAAACATATTGAAGATGGATGACATTTAAATAAAATTTTAATGATATGTTATTTACAAGACAAAAATTTATACAAGAATCTGCAGTACACTTCTTGCTCTATCAAAGGCATTCACAGCATCATCATCTGAAAAAAAGAAATCAATAAATAAAAATTTCTATACAGTTGTATTATATGTTGCAATCAGAGGTTTTTCCAGTCATGCTTGTGAAAAATATTTTGAAGATGCACCACTGACCCAACTACTATAACATAAATAAAAAAGTCTCTCCCTGAATGTGACTCGTAAAGGTTTTAACAAGAAGTTCTGTCTAGAACTAGATGAGCCTACTTTCCCTATACCCATACTACTTTCTAGTACCTGATCAATATTCTCAAAAATAGCTAAAATTGCACATTTTTTCAAACTAATTTTTAAAATACTTTAAGCTGATTTCTAGGAATAAAATATTCCTCACTCATCTAAAAAAATTAAATACGTAAAAAAAAAAAATAGCAGCAACTTTTGAACAAAGCAGCTAATACACTTTTTTCCATTAAAAAAATCTTTAACAGCTTTCAAAACGAAAAAATAATAATTAAAATTAATAAGCTCATTAAAATAAATACATCATATCAAAAAAAAAATCGTTTCTTTTTCCCCTGTTGCCAAAAACATTTTTTTTAAATGAATTAATGCATGTACTAAAATAAATAAAAACAATAAAATGTCAACTTAAAGGAATAATTTTCATTGTCAAAAAAACAAAAAAAAAAAAAAAAATCGTCTGCGCATATCTTTATGTAGAAACATAAATGACTTCGAGTTTATTCGCCGAAAACTGAATACCTAAATTAAAACTTTAGCGTAAAAATAAAAACAAGTCAGATCAACAATAATTATTTCACAGTCAAAACCATAGCTGCGGAGTCGGAGTTCATCTCATTGTGGGGTAAAGGAGTCGGAGTCGAATATCTAAGAATCGGAGTCAGTCATTTGTCCTCCGTGTATAAATTTTTGCCAAAGCTCTGAAGTCTGAGTCGAAGTCGGGGAGTCGAGCGTGATTAATTGTCGGGCATAGGAGTCAAGTGCCCCTAAATTTATCGGAGTCGAAGTCTGTAGTTTGGCGTCAAGAGCTATTTCCAACAAAATTTGTTTGAAAAAATCCGTCTTCAAGTACGGAATCTACATTGACTTTCAGTTTCCCCGTAGGCGCTAATGTTAAGGGATTTGAACTGTTCAAAATTGAACGAAAATTGTTCAAATCAAAAAGAAATTTTATATACAAGTTTTTCATCAAAAGCTTTTTCCTACAAAATTTGTTTGAAGCAAATTTGTCTCACAGTTTGGAATTGCCTTGAATTTCCCCGTAGGCGCTAATGTTAAGTTTTTTTGAACTGTTCAAAATTGAACAAAAAATAGTTCAAATCAAAAAGTGAAATATGGGAATGAGGTGTCCTTGCCGAGATCTTTCGAACAAAAAAAAGTTTGTTCGAATCGGACTATTCATTCAAAAGTTATTAGGGGGGGGGGGGACAGACAGACAGATAGACCGAAAGACATTTTCCCCCATCTCAATACCCTACTTTCCAATTTTTAATTTTTCAATACTTATTTAATTATTTTATTTATTTTTGACTTTTTTTTTGTTTTTTGCGACATTTTTAAGATGCATTAAGCCTTCTTTCATGCTTTTTTCTTCTTTTTCTGACTTTTACTGGGAAAGTAGCCTAAAAAATTAGCGTGTTTTGTTCAACAGATCAGTCAACTAAAGTAGGGGAACATGGGGCAAAGTGAAATGGTAAATGTAGTACCATGTGTAGTCTATTCCAGTCAGGAAAAAAATGCAGCCGAAAACTAAAGCATTTGGTAATACAAGCAATTTTTAAAAATTGATACTCATGTTGTAATATTTTGTTGTAAGTCAAAATTATTTTTGTTACTATAAACTGATAAAGCTCTTAATACTAACATTTTAAATAGTAATTGAGACCTCCTATTGTTTAATGCAGTATTAATTTAGTTAATATTAAGCTTATTTGTATTTTGAATAAATTGTACAATTAGTCAAGTACATGCGGGACAAAGTGGATGGGGCGAAGTGAAATAGTTTGTTTCATTTACTCACTCAATCATTTAAAGTAAATCACTTACGTTTTCATTTATTAATTAATTCATTTTCATTCATTCATTTAGTAATTCAATCACATATTTATTCATTCATTCCCTTATTTTCTTATTCATTCATTCTTTTACTCGCTCATTTATTTTTCTTCATATATTAATTTATTTATTAATTGAAGATTTAGTTATTTGTTTATTGATTCATTATTTTTTTCTTTTATTCATTCAACCTTTTGTTTACTGTTTATTTTGATCAAAAATATGTTTTATAATCGAATAAAAAACATTTCATTGGAAAAATACAGGGTGTCCGAGAAAGATCCGTACAACTTCAAAAATTTATTGGAAAAGAAACAATAGGGTTACAGTGAAACTAATTAGTACATTAGATCAGGGGCGGCATTTCAAAATTTCATTTGGGGGGGGGGGGTCGAGTTTTTTAAACATGAATTTTCTCAGTGTGGAATAAAATGCGAGTACATTTTTTTAAGTAAGGTCATTAAAGAAATTCTAATTTTAATATCCACACTTTTAATTTATTTTATAGTCAGCTATAACAGAAAAGATCTTGATACTACCGTTTCTAAAGAAAATTTTTAATGCACGATTTTTGGAATCCAGAAGAAGAGGAAATCTTGGTACTATATTCCGTCAATATCCAGCGGCATGCTCTTGGCAGTATAGCTGAAGATGAAAGTCTCGCTTGTCCCATCATGCACCAAAAAAAAAAAAAAAAAAATTCTCTAACCTTCTGAGACAAGAAAATGATCTTTCACAGTTAGCTGAGTTGATTGGAATCGGTGAAAAAATAATTGAAGCTACAAAGTCATGTTAGAAAACGCATCTTTAAAATTTTTCTCTTTAAAAAAAAAAACATGCAAGTTTAAAATTTGTGCTCTAGTCTTCATTTTTCATCACTGAAGTACACTGGCTCTTCGCAAAACAATTCTTTTTGCTTCATTCAACAACTTTTACTTGTAACTGAAATATTTTATTTATCTTGTTCAATAACATGCACATATAATATTGAACTTAGATTTATCACTAAATCTTGTGTTAATTTCATTAGAAACTGAATGAATCTATTATTTGATACAAAATATTGAGTCAATCATTTGACTTTGCATCATCATGTGGATTTTTGTCACTTTTTTATTTATTTATTTTTTAATATGTCCAATAAATCCAAATTAACAAGAAGCTCTTAATAGGAGCTCGATCAAGAGTTCTAGCTTTAACTTTTGAAGACCATTTTGTACCTCATCCAGCAAAAGTATCTGTTGATGAACGAATATTTTTCAAAAATAGAGTGTCTTTTGTAAGAAGTTTCCATGAAAGTATACAATGTATTGAACTGCTAAATATGCCTCTTAACAGGAGGAATCAATGTTCACTCACTAATTGAACGTGTTACGAAAGGAAGTAAATTATTTTCCAAAAGTGTTGGCAACCTTAATTTGCATTAGGTTTTTTTTTTCATTCGTTCATTCCTTCTTGCAACGAGATCGCGTCAGCAGAATATGCAAATTGCCGGTAGCATTTAAGCTCCCGGCACTTTGCTTCATTCTCTTCCCTTTTCAATTTGCAACCCAAGTCAGACTTGGTTGTTTTCTTTCGACAGCTCAGTCGAGTCTGTCCGTTTTTGCCGATAGTTTCGGCTTACTGCTCTTGATATGAGTATTATAGCTCAGTATGTTTAACGTTTCATACTTTGACTTAGAATGTTAGATTCAGAAGTCATTCAAAGTATTATGAGCAACTTAATAATGTAAAGAGCGTATTCTCAATATTTCCTTTAACATGTCATTGTATATATCATAGCCATAATAAACAAGTTACTTTTTAAATTTGGCTCTTCATGCTGTTGCACAAGATAAATATGTTTTTTTCAAGAAGTATCATACGTCCTGATTGAGCTTCCACTTAAAGTTAATAAGCTGAGCACTTTTAAAAGCTCACAGTTTAACAAATCGGTTATGGGCCGTTTGCCCAACCTGACGAGATGGTATGCGTAAATCCTTAAATTTTTTTTCAACATCGAACGTGATACAGAAGTCTATCAGACGGCGGGCCAGATAAATTTTTTGCTCAACATGGAAATCTCGAAATTAAATAGGGAAAATTATTCCACATGGCTAAACGATATGAAAGCCTTGTTAATGAGCAAAAATTGCTGGAGATTAGTTACCGAAGTTGAAAAAGAGCCAGGTAAAGATTCAGCCGGAAACTTCAGACTTTTGTAAACGCAGAGACAAAGCATATAGTTTAATCTATTTGCACATATCTGATGAATACAAGAACTTGATAAATCAGATTGATGATCCTTCTCAAGCATGGAAGAAATTAGAACTGCATTTCCGACCAGACTCTCGTGCACGAATTATTGATTTGACAGACCAGTTTTTCAATTGTCACATTGAGTTAGGTGAAGAGGTTGATATCTATGCAAGTCGACTAAAAACTCTTATCAAACAGTTAGAGGATTTGGGAAAACCTATCCCGTCATATTATCAGTCTTTCCAGTTGATTCGTTACTTGCCTGCTGAATTTGGGCAGATTGTACAGTCAATTTACAGATGGAAAGAAGACGAATTTACGTTTGATAAAATTTTGACTGAATTACTTGCTGAAGAATCTCGTTTGAAATTAGTGCAAAAGGACTCTGAGTCATCGGCTATAGCTTTTCAAACTTCCATTAAAGCGGGACAGAAAAACAAAATAAAATGTAGTTTTTGCGGGAAATGCGGCCATACGAAAGCGAGATGCTTCAAAAGAAAGAAGCAAGAATCGAATTTTGTTTGCAGTGTCAACTCCACAGAAGAAGCATCCAATGACTGGTACGTGGACTGTGCGTCGACCCATCATTGTTGCAATGACCTAAAACTCTTTGTGCATTATATTCCAAATAATGCATCCAGCCTTACAACAGCAATTAAAGGGCCAAGCTGTCCGGTTGAAGGAACTGGTAGAATTGTGCTACTTTTGGACTCTAAAGGTAATAAAGACAAATTAGTTTTAAATAATGTTCTTTATTCTCCAAACTTACGGAGAAATCTTTTGTCTGGTTCACAATTAGATAAAAATGGTTATTCATTTGAATGTAAAAATGGAGTTTTAAATGTAAAATCTAAAGATCAAAGTAGAATTATAATATCTGCAAAATGTAAAGACGGGCTTTATTCTTTCTTGCCCAAATACCCTAGAAGCGTAAATGCAAAAACTAAAAATAATAAAATCTATAAATGTAAAAATGTAAAGGAACTTAACAGTTTTAAAGAACGCGAAACTGATGATTTATCGGCGAAGCCGAAAAATCAGATTCTTTTTTCTGAAAATGATGTAAAAGTAGAGTCTAAGTCCGGAAGTTCTAATTCTAGTCAGAACTCCAACAACTCCGGCGATTTAAAATCTAAATCTAATAGTGTTTTTTCTAGTAGAAAATTTGACAACAATTTAAATGTATGGCACAAACGTTTTTGTCACATTAATTTTAAATATATTGTCAATACTAGTAAAAATAATGCTGTAAATGGTTTAGGTGATTTTAAGAAAACTGAATTAAATTGTGAATCCTGTAAAATAGCTAAATCTAGACGTGTCTCTTACAAGCCGTTGAATAAGATCAGATCAGAAGAACCCCTACAACTAGTACATATGGATCTTTGTGGAAAACTTCCACATGTCGCAATTGGGGGATTTAAATATTTTCTGTCTATAACTGATGATTATTCTCGTAAAGTCACTGTTTTTCCGCTGAAGGAAAAGAGTCAGGCACTAGGACTCGACCGATGCATCGGCCCAGGCCGATGCATCGGTCCAATTCCATCGGCTTTTCGATGTATTTTAAGGCCGATGGGCCGATGTTTCCTGCAAGTTAGCATCGGTCGCCGATGCCGATGCGGATGGCTAAATTGTTGCGCCGATGGTTCAACAATTTAGCCATCCGCATCGGCATCGGCGACCGATGCTAACTTGCAGGAAACATCGGCCCATCGGCCTTAAAATACATCGAAAAGCCGATGGAATTGGCCGATGTTCTTGAGAGAAAAAAAAAAGGACCAATGCTGTTTTACTTTTTAATACATAAGAAAGGGAGTTATTGTTTTCTTATAAAATTTTTTACTTGAATTTCAGTATGAATTTCTATTTTAGTCACCCCTGAAGGAATTTTTAATTTTGCATTCAGGTACAAACAAGTTAATTATTGCGTTGTTTCTTGCAGCTGGATGTACGTATATATCACTCATAAGTCATAACTCAAAAATGGGTAAGCTGTAGAAGGATAAATTCTCACATGTGGGGTGTGCGTACGTTCCAGTTGTGCACTTCCCTTTTGTTTTCGATCGGGTGCTCTGAAAAGCCAGTTTACTCATTTTTTGTGGCTATTAATTACATATTTCATCATTTGGTGATATATTGTCGAATTGGAGAACATGGAAACAAATATGAGATGGCGAAACCGGTTTTTGGGTCATTTTGTTAGATTCCCGTTGAACCGAGAGTAATTTTTAATTTTTTTGATATTTGTAATAGGAATCACAGTAATGCAGTCTTTTCTGTATCGCTTCGGTGGAGTTACAAGTTTGGGGCCCGTTGAAATACATTTTGGGGCCCTATTTCTCTATCACAGAAGTTGTAAAACATTTATCATAAGCATTTTTGTAACTCCAACGGTGCCCCTATGGTTATGGGGCCTCTCGCCCAATTTCAACATTTGCTAAATTTTAAATCCGCCACTGCACGTCAAAACAAACTCGGGTGCAAGTTTTAAAAGGTTTTTTCTGGCCATGTTTATGATTATTTTGAACTCTATTTTTTACGACTATTTTATCAATTTCCGAGAACACTTGCGTGCCCCTCCTCCTACTCCCTCAATTTCTGAAATTAAACTCTAGTTGTACTTCTGAGTTGTTTAAAACTAACAACATTCATAAAATTAGAGATTTGTTTTTCAAACTTTATCTATTGTTTAGAAAGAATTTAGAGCATTAATGTAAGAAATTGATTAAAGACGTTTTGAATGGTGACATAATTCGGAAATCAAAGGGACTTTTGAATTTTTTCTTCGGAAGTGTTGAAGTAGATTCAGAAACTCTTCCGAGGCGTTGGTGGTAGCGGTTCTGTACTATAAAAATGAGACCGAAGATGGGGCCGAAGTGTGAGTTACTCCAAAATAAGAGGGAGACCCCCCCCCCCCCAAAACCCTCCCTCGTCGTTTCAAGCATTTCTTAAATATTTAGCGATTATTTATTTTGGTCAAGAAATCTCATTTTGCGTATTTCTCATACTTGTTTCACCTATATTTCGTAATGCGGCATTTTTTTTTGCATGATTAATAGCGATAGATTTTTTTTTTCTGTTGTAAGTAACTATTTTTATGTATTTATATAAAATCAATGAATAAGTTATTTTCGTTTTTTATAGAATAGTTTCAAGGATTTTCTATTATGCAATTTTTTAAATTTCATAAAATTATTATTAAATTGAAAAATTTAATTTGAACTTGTTTGTAAAGCTTCATAAAAGATTAAACAATCAAATTGTTCAATATTATGTGCAAACAACAGATCAAGTATTATATTTATTCAGTTATTAACTTAATGCAAATATTGAGTTTGTTTATTGTAGCTGCGTTTTAAGAACCTCGCTCTTTTCATGGGTATTTCTTTTTTCAGCAAAACTTATGTCATTGTTATAGATTTTATGAATAATGCAAATTTTTCTATTCATAAATTTTAAATAAGTACAAAAATATTTCTATTATGATTTAATATTGTAATTTATCTGTTATCTTTTTCGTTTAATTTGATTACTAAGAAATGTCTACGTGCAATCTTTTCAATTTAATTGCGTAATTTGTTGACGGTTTCATAGTTTATTCTTTTCTCTCTCTTTTTTTTTGAATGATTAAACAACATAATTTAATACATAGAATACACCGCCAGCTCAGTCATTTCCAGCCGAGGACTGCAATTTCGTGCTTATTAGCACTCATCAGCCCGGCATAGGAAAGTGACTGAGCTGGAGATGGAAAACCTCTTAAGGAAGCCAAGAGTGCGAAACAAACTGGTAGCTAATATAGAATTAGCAGACCAGACGAATGACTGAAGCAATGGGCGGTAATTTACTGATATACCTTGCCTCGCGTTCAATCTTCGAGTTGAACCGAACCATTGCTTCGTTCACTCGTCTGGTCTGCTAATTCTACATTGGCTACCAGTTTTTTTCGCACTCTTGGCTTCCTTAAGAGGTTTTCCATCTCCAGCTCAGTCACTTTCCTATGCCGGGTTGATGAGTGCTAATAAGCACGAAACTGCAGTCCTCGGCTGGAAATGACTGAGCTGGCGGTGTATTCTATGTATTTCTGCTTTAGCCCTGGCTAATGGGCGGTAATTTACAGATATAAACATAATTTAATGTTTTTAAACTATTTTTAATGTACCTAAATCCATACATTATTACAATATTACTGAAATCTTAGTTATATGGTCAATTTTAAAAAAAATCAATAGGTTAATTAACAGTCTCTTTGTTTTTTTCTTTCTTTCTTTCTTTTTTTTTTTTTTTTGGCTGTTGTTCTTTCTCTTTCATCATACAGCTGTCAAAAAAGGAGAAGCATAACTACACCCTATACAAATCGTACGTAGTACGGTCCAAAAGTTCGGGGACAAACTGTATAAAACCTTACGCAGAATTGTTCACATTACCGAAGCACATCCACCTTCAAAAGGTCACCTTGAGGGATTATGTACTTCTGCCAGTGTTCATATAACTTTTGGAATCACTCCTGGGAGCCATTTTTCGCTATCTTCTTATGATGCAGCTTTATCTTCTCCTGACGGAAGAAAGTGGCGTCCATGCAAATGTTTTTTTTTGCTGGGAACAGGTAAAAGTCACACGGAGCTAAGTCCGACGTAACCTTATGTTATTTGTTTGTCATATCAGAGTATTGACCAATCGAACCGTGCATCCTCAACATGAAAGTTGCCTTCATCCCCACGATGAATTTAAAGTAGCAGCGCAAGAAGCCTTTTAAGAGGTTGCGAAAAATGTTTTCCAGGAGTGCTTCTAAAAGCTATACGAATGTTGGCAGAAGTACATAGTCGTCCAAGGCTATTTTGTAGATAGTTGTGCTTCTGTAATGTGAACTATTCAGGGTAAGGTTTTATACAACTTGTCCTCGAACTTTTAGATCATACTACGTACGTATGAGTTTTCAACTTACTATTTCATAACGTTTTTGAGTGACGAAAGTTTACGCGCATGAAGACATCACAAGGGAATTTGCGATAATTAACTGAGGAGGCGTTCAAAATGGATATTTTGGTCATCTATATGTTCTTAGGTACATATGCATGTACAGATGTGCCGAAAAAACTTGTGAAGTTTAAATTGGGTGATCGTAAAATAGAAATTTAGGTCAAGAAATTTGATTTTTCTTCTTTTTTTTTGTGATTACGATTCTTTATTTGTAGAAAGGAAGTTAAGTGAAATGAATCAGTGATCCTTTTAATCCCTGATAATCTTATCAATTTATTTCTGTTTGATTTTTTTTTTTTTTTTTTTGCCATCGGCCAACGGCATCGGCCATCGGCCATCGGCAATCGGCCATTTGGAGGAAAACAATCGGCCATCGGCCATCAGCCGTCTTTGAACAATCGGCCAACAATCGGCATCGGCCCATCGGCCAAAAAATGCCATCGGTCGAGCCCTATCAGGCACTAGAATGTTTTAAAAAGTATCAAAAAAAGGGCTGAAAGGTTTTTGAATACGAAAATTGTAAATGTCCGAACTGATAATGGACTAGAATTCTGCAGTGCCGAATTTGAGACCTATTTAGATGAACAGGGTATAAGACCAGAACGTACAAATACGTATACTCCAATGCAAAACGGGGTAAGCGAGAGATTCAATTACACAGCTCTAGACGCTGTAAAGGCAATTTTACATTCCAGTAAATTAGGAAATCAGTTCTGGGCTGAGGCGTTACTATGTTTCACGTATGTGTGGAATCGTGTTTGCCATGAAGGTCAAACTTTAACACCTTTTGAACTTTATTCTGGGCGAAAACCTTCGGTCAGGCATTTGAAAATTTTCGGTAATCCTGTTTTTCTTGGAACCCCCAAAAATTTAAGAAGGAAACTAGATATGCGGGCCAAAAAGGGTATTTTCGTCGGGTATGCTTTAAAAACAAGGGGATATAGAATTTGGCTTCCTACAGAACGGAAAATTGTGGAATCGATTAATGTTAGATTTGAAGCAGAATCTAAGTGCAGTGGAGCCTCACTGGACCCAACTAAGTTTCTGGATTCGTCAGATTCCGACAATGATTCTGATCGGGAAAGTTTAAGTGAGGGGGACAATGATGTTGTACCTGTGTCCGTACTGGAACACGATGAACAAAGTACTAGTCATACCCTAATTCCAGATAAAATTGTTTGGATTCGGAAAGCTGTTCCCCGTCCTGACAAATCACGAACTGATATCTATTATTCAATTGAAGGTGCAAACGCAAGACTGCGGTCTTATAATGATGTTGAAGCGTTTTGCAGATCTCACAAAATAGAATATTTAAAAGAAAATTTTGATTTCAGTGGGAAAAATAAATTTTCAGGGAAAGTAAATTTTACAGACATGAGTCATTCAGAAACATGACTAGACGTTCGTATACCAAAATCTTTCAATGATGCTTTAAAAACACCAGAGGCAGACCAATGGTACAATTCAATGTCAGATGAAATTCATACCATGCAAACCCGGAACGTTTGGAGTCTTGTGCCTAAACCGGCTGATTCCAAAGTAATTGGCAATCGTTGGGTTTTTACTGTGAAAAGAAATGATAAAAATGAAATTGTTCGTTTCAGAAGTCGCCTGGTAATTCAAGGTCATAGACAATTAAAAGGTATTCACTATGACCAGGTATTTAGTCCAGTCATTGAATTCTCATTGGTACGATTATTTTTTTCTATCTTTGTGTGTAAACTGAATTGGATTCATCATCAATTTGATATAAAATGTGCTTATTTATATGCTCCTCTAAAGGAAAACATATACATGTCACAACCCCAGGGATTTCAAGATCCTGAGAAAATTGGTTATGTTTGTAAATTAAATCGTGCAATTTATGGACTTCATCAATCGGGTCGTGAATGGTTTTTGGAAATACATAATGTTCTTATTGGTTTAAATTTTAAGAAATTATCATGGGCAAATTGTGTTTATATTTTTGAATCAAGTGTAATTTTAATACTTTAGGTTGGTGATATAGTAGTATTTTGTAAAAATAACAAATGCCTGAATGATGTTATTATTAGTCTGAAATCTAAATTTGACATCAAAGTACTCGGAAAAACGCAAAAACTTTTAGGCGTTGAATTTGAGGAAATAGACAATGCATTATTTATTCATCAACAAAGCTATATCAATAAAGTATGCAAAACATATCAAAAATACAATTTTCCAATTGTTTCTTTGCCGATTGGTGTAGGAACTGTACTTTCCAAAGATCAATGTCCGAATTCTAAAGAAGAAACTGAAATGATGTCTAAATTGCCTTACCGTAACATTTTAGGTTGCATTTCCTTCATTGCAAGTAGAACGCGACCAGATTTAAGTTACGCTGTAAACATATTATCCCAATTTCAATCTAACCCAGGTTTGAATCACTGGAATATTCTACTGAAACTTCTTGGCTATTTAAGTTACACAAAATCTCTGAAATTATGTTTGTCTAAAGTTTCAAATTTAAAAGTCGAATGTTATAGTGATGCAAGTTTTGCAGCAAGTCGCGATGATAGAATTTCGATTGGCGGAATGATTTTATTCATTGATCAATTTCCTATCATTTGGAAAACTTTTAAACAGAAATGTGTTAGCTTATCAACAATGGAATCAGAATATGTGTCACTTACTGAAGCTGCAAAGGAATTAGTTTGGATTGTTCGCATAATAAATGAACTTGTAAAGTTTGAATTTATTCAAATCAAAACACAGTTTAACTTACTTTGCGACAATCAAGCAGCAATTAATTTTTCAAATTCGCCAATAGAAAACAGTAGAACAAAACATATAGACATCAGACTTCATTTTTTAAGAAATTTAATATTAGAAAATTTGTTTGATTTAAATTATGTGAATACAAAACAAAATTTCGCGGATATTTTTACAAAACCTTTGAACAAAATTAAATTAAACTTTTTCATAAGAAATTTTTTGAAATGAAAAAAAAAAAAAAAAAAAATTTTCGAAGTCCAATTACATTTCCATGTGTACTTTGGCAAATTTTTTTGTAAAAATGTTCATATTATGTTATTGACTGTTGTCATTTGTTTTCATGTATCTGGAAATTCTGGAGCGTTTAAACGCAACAGCACGAGTAGGACTTTTGATGTTGTCATTCCCGATATAATATTGATGTCCTCTGGATCCTTCAAAGTTCGCTGGAGCCGATGCGGGTCAACAGATCAATTCATCAGCTTGTTTGATTTTTGAAAAAAAAAAAAAAAAAGTGCTGTTCTAAGGACTTTAATTTTTGCAGTGCCAGAATTTCAAGTCAAGATGCTGAAATGAAATATTTCAATTTAAATTGTTATTTTTATTGCATTTATGTTCTGATGCGATCTTGATTGCAAGAGGCGGGCCATTGTTACGAAAGGAAGTAAATTATTTTCCAAAAGTGTTGGCAACCTTAATTTGCATTAGGTTTTTCATTCGTTCATTCCTTCTTGCAACGAGATCGCGTCAGCAGAATATGCAAATTGCCGGTAGCATTTAAGCTCCCGGCACTTTGCTTCATTCTCTTCTCTTTCAATTTCAACCCAAGTCAGACTTGGTTGTTTCTTTCGGCAGCTCAGTCGAGTCTGTCCGTTTTTGCCAATAGTTTCGGCTTACTGCTCTTGATATGAATATCATAGCTCAGTATGTTTAACGTTTCATACTTTGACTTAGAATGTTAGATCCAGAAGTCATTTAAAGTATTATGAGCAACTTAATAATGTAAAGAGCGTATTCTCAATATTTCCTTTAACATGTCATTGTATATATCATAGCCATAATAAACAAGTTACTTTTTAACTTTGGCTCTTCATGAAGTTGCACAAGATAAATATGCTTTTTCAAGAAGTATCATACGTCCTGGTTGAGCTTCCACTTAAAGTTAATAAGCTGAGCACTTTTAAAAGCTCACAGTTTAACAAACCACGAACATTTTAAGTTGAGAGGTCAGACATTTTTGTTCGTCTTAGCCGAGATTTTAACGTGAAATTTTTGGCGTAATTAGATAGCAACCCAAACTTAACGAACAAAATGTTCATTTTAGCCATGATTTTGTATTAAACGTGATCGTATTAAAAGAGTTCAACTGTATAGATAAATGAAAAATAATCATAT